>NW_028256019.1:0-94000 GCF_971803275.1 Cyanistes caeruleus | reverse complement strand
CCTGCAGTGAGACTCAATGGCCCATTAACAGAAGATATCCCCCTGGAGGAAGGATGGGTGGTGGAAGAGATAAAGAACACTGCCCCACCTGGTTTTAACAGCTGGCTCATTAACAGAAGATATCCCCCAGTTATGAGGGAATGGGTGATGAAAGAGATAAAGAAAACTGCTCTACCAGGTTTTAACAGATGGTGAGAGAATACATACTTTTGGTTACAACTTGCATTGCAACCCAAGACATGGGGTCCATATAAACCTCCCAAACACCAGGACTTAGCCCTGAAAATGCCTCCCAGGTGTTCCCCATCTCTGGTCTCCCTCCTTTGGTGTTCAGGGGTTCCTCCCTGTCCCAGCTGCTGGGGTTCATGCCTGTACTGTGGGTCCCCTGTCTACTCGGTCCCTGACCTCTTCAGGCTCCTGGGAGTGCCAGGAATCCAAAAAGTTCCCCCATTTCCACTCAGCTTTGGAGTTCTTCATTCTTCAAACATCCCCCCAAAAAAACCCAATCCAGGGACACCCCAGAATATCTGGGCTGAGCTCCCCCTCCCCGGGCACTTCTTGGATGAGGGGGTGATGATCCCATAGGTGGGGGCCTGTGAATTCAGGGAGTGCTTGACCTCGTGGTTCCTACTCCTTTCCCTGATCCTCCTTTGTCCCTCCTTCAGGCTGAAGAAGCTGCTCAAGGAGTCAGAAGCAAAACTCCAAGTCCCTTGGAGCTTCAATCAGCCCCACTGAGGGCAGGGACTGCGAAAGGCTCCCCAGGGACTGGTGAGAGCAGATCCTGGAGGCCAGGATTGCCTTTGCCGGGAGCCAAAGGCTCCGAGCAGGGAACTGCAATGCTGAGCCAGCCCTGGCTGGGTTGGAGGAAGCAGAAAGGCCAAGCCCTGAGCCCAGGCCTGGCCCAGCAGGGCCTGTCCCTCACGGGTGGCTCAAGGCTCTTTGTGGGGCAGTGGGATGTGAGGGGCAGCAAGGACAAATGCCATAAACCTGTGTGACACTCCAGATCCTTATGGAAACATTGGTCAGTGTGACACCATGGGAAGTTGTGGAACCAAGGGGATCGTTGTGGCACTCTTGGGCCCATGGAACCAAGGGACCAGTGGGACAGTCTGAAGCCTTATGGAAACAAGAGGCCACTGTGAGCCTGCAGGGCTGTAACACCCAAGAACACTTCAATGCTGGTGGTAACCAAAGGTTCCTGTGCTTGAATTTGGTGCACAGGAGAAACAACAACCAGATCTTCTCAGCATGGACAGATGCAAAGAATATTCTTGGTAGGAAGGGACCCACAAGGACCATCAAGTCCAGCTCTTAAGATAATGGCCCCACAAGGATCGAACCCACAACCTCGGTGATACTGGCACCATGCTCTGACCAACTGAGCTAAGAGGTCAAAATGACACAAAATTTAACTGACGAAATACAGACAATCAAGGAACTATGGCAAAGGGTTTAATACAACATCCATCTGCACAAAGAACTCTTACCATAGCCTTAACTTTGCAAACTTAGCTCATTTAACCTAAAAAGTTAAATTTAACCCTTAAGATGTTATCTATCCAAAAATGTTCCAGATACATAGGATTAGAAGGAGAAGAAATAGAAAACAGAAGGACAGAAGATCTACAGAAAAACACTTCCAGAATGATCCCAGTCACTCCCACTACAATCTCAGTCACTCCCAGTATGAGCTGTTGCACCCAGCCACCCCTAGTATGGTTCCAGTCACACCCAGGCCCTCCCAGTATGATTCCAGTCATGGCCAGAGTGACTCCCTGTCACTCCCAGGATGGGCCCAGTTGCTCCCAGTCACCTCCAGTATGGTTCCAGTCCCAGCCAGCCCCTTTGCAGTCACCCCCAGTATGATCCCAGCTAGTTCCAGTAGGATCCCAGTATGACCCCAGCATGGGCACAGCTGCTCCCAGGATTATCCAGTGTGGTTCCAGTTCCTCCCATTTACCTGCACTGTGGTTTCAGTCTCTCCCAGTCTATCCCAGTTGCTCCTAGTCACTCCTTGGGTGCTTCCAATGTGATCCCAGTTGCTCCTAGTCACTCCCAGTCACCCTGAGTGCAGTCCCAGTTGCTGCCAGTATGGTCCCAGTCTTGCCCAGTATGGCCCAACTGCTCCCACTGTGATCCCAGTAGGATGCCAGTTACCCTCAGGTTGGTTCCAGTCACTCCCTGTTCCTCCCAGCGTGATTCCAGTTGCACCCAGTTGGCCCCAGTATAGTCCCAGTTGCTCCCCAGATGATCCCAGCTGCTCCCTGCATGGTCTCAGTCATGCCCAGCTGGAGTTGCCCCCAGTGTAGACCCTGTCACTCCCAGTTGTTCCCAGTTGTCCCCAGCATGGTTCCCATTGTTCCCATTGTGTTCCCAGTCATCCCCAGTATGGTCACAGACACCCCCAGTATATCCCAGCTGCCCTCAGCATGTCCATAGCCATTCCCAGACACTCCTAGTAATCCCAGTTAGGTGCTTGTTATCCCAGTATGATCTCAGGTCCAGCATATCCCAGTCAAGCTGGGATTCACTCCCTGAATTTACAGCCCCTCCATCCATGGGATCAACACCCCTCTATCCCACAGGTGACCAGGGAGGGGGAGCTCGGCCCAGGTATCCTGGGTGGTTCCTGGGTTGGGTTTTTTGGGGCGATTATTGGAGAATGAAGAATTCCAAAGCTGAGAAAAAAATGCCCTTTGGGGGGACATTTGGGGTTCCCAGTGGCAGCTGGTGGCAGAGGCAGCCTGGAGGAGCAGAGCCCTGTGTCCCCGAGGACCCCAAAGTGGGGATCCCAGAGAGGGGGAGCGCCATGATTTGCGGGACCCTCAATTAAATAGAGAGGGGCAGGGGGGTCTCCTTGGACCCCATGCATCCCCAAGCAGGAAATAAGGGGAGCAGGGACCATGGGACCCAAAAAACCCCAAGCATCCGTAAGTGGGGAGATGGAAATGGGGGGAACTTTTCAAATTCCTGGCACTCACAGCAGCAAGAAGAGGTCAGGGACTGAGTAGATGGGGGACCGCCAGTACAAGCGTGACCCCCAGAAGCTGGGACAGGGGTGAAAGCCTGAACACCAAAAGGGAGAGAACAGAAATGGGGAACTTCTGGAAAGCATTTTCAGGGCCAAATTTTAGTGGTGTACAATTTTTATGTACCCCATGTCCTGGGTTGCAATGCAAGATGTAACCAAAAGTATGTATTCTATCACCATCTGTTAAAAACTAGTGGAGCAGTTTTCATTATCTCCTACATGACCCATCCCTCATAACTGGGGGATATCTTCTGTTAATGGGCCAGCTGTTAAAACCAGGTGGGGCAGTGTTCTTTATCACTTCCACCACCCATCCTTCCTGCAGGGGGATATCTTCTGTTAATGGGCCATTGAGTCTCAGTGCAGGACTGATAAAATGACATCATCCCATTGTGAGATGCTCCACCCAGGAGGAGGAGCCAAGCATTCCTGACTGGATATAATCTGGGAATCAGAAGACCACAGGCAGTCTTTCTCCACTGGATTCCCAGAGGAGAGACCAGACCCATCTACAGCACGGGAACTTCAGAGGTAATGTACACAATTCTATGGGATCATTGCTTCATTGCTTATCTGAGACCATTTTGATATCAAGATTATAATAATTTGGAGACGGCTGTTGCTTACATTTTTATCAGTTTCAATGGGGGTTTCTGCTTTCCTTAGCAAACACCTTTCCTTTCAAACCAAGACCCCCCAGATGCCCTGGTGACTTCTAGAGAGGGACTTGGACAGAGGGACCTTCAAACTCAGGATGCTCATTCCTTGTTCTCTCCCGAACCAGGATTTCCCCATCCCAAACTTTGGCTGGATGGATGAGAAGGCTGCAAGGAAGAGGAAGATGCCCCAGGAATCCCAGGCAGGTGAGGAGGAAGTCACTGCCCCTTTCCCCCTCTCTCCTGCGTCTGCTGGGGACGCATTGGAGGGAACTCCTTCCCCTTCCCTCTGGCATGGAGGCAAATCCCATCCTCTCCTTGTCCTTCCTCCCCCAGACAAGAAGCTAAGAATGGAGACCAGTGAGGAGAAATACCCACGGCAGAACCTCATGGAAGAGGCCATTTTGAGCAGCTCCACAGTGCAGGAATCCAACAGGGAGGAAAATCCCCAGAGATCCCGCAGGAGAAGGGGCTCCAAACCCATCCCAGGGTGCTCTGAGGAGGAAAGACCCACCCTGTGCCGGGAAGGCGGCCGGAGATCCAGCCAGGGCTCTGAGCTGGTGGTCCATGAGCAGCTTCAGGATGGGGAGAAGCCCTACAAGTGCTTGGAGTGTGGGAAGAGCTTCAGCCAGAGCAACAAACTGATCCGCCACCAGATGATCCACACTGGGGAATGGGCCTACGAGTGTGGGGAATGTGGGAAGGGCTTCAGCTGCAGCTCCCAACTCATCATCCACCAGCGCATCCACACGGGGGAGAGGCCCTATGAGTGTCCCGAGTGTGGGAAGAGGTTTCACAGCAGCTCCACTCTCCTCAGGCACCAGCGGATTCACACGGATGAAAGGCCCTTCCGCTGCCCTGACTGCGGGGAGGGGTTCAAGCGAAACTCCGCCCTCATCAGGCACCGGCGCATCCACACTGGGGAGAGGCCCTATGAGTGTGGGGAATGTGGGAAGAGCTTCAGAAACAGGTCCGACCTCAATACACACAAACGTATCCACACTGGGGAGAGACCCTACGGGTGTCCCCAGTGTGGGAAGAGCTTCAGCCAGAGCTCTCACTTGACCAGACACCAACGGAGGCACCAGTAAGGGAAGCCCTGCCAGTGCCCCAAGTGCAGGAAGAGCTTTCTCCACAGCTCCAGCTTCATCCCCCCTTGGAGAATCCACATTGGGAAGAGACCTGGTGATCCATGTTCCCTGGGATCCATGCTGGGAAGACACCTGTCCCTCTTCCTGCCCATGGCAATGACATGATGAGAGATCAAAGAACATGAGAGTCTGGCTATGGCCCTGTCATTATATTCAATCCCATCTCAGGTCATTGCCAGGGGCGGGAAAAGGACTCCCTCTCCCTCACCAGAGGAGAAGAGTGTCCTTTCTTGGCAGGAGGAAATATGTGGCCAGGAAGAGCCAGTCAGTCGCATTTTAGTTTTCCCTATGAATAGTTTGTCTTATCCCTTCTGTTATCCACATTGTTTCTGTTCCCGTTTGTTCCTTATCTTGTTGCTGTTCCAAATAAATTGTTCTTATTCCAGCCCGGGATCTTTGTCTTTTGTGCTTTCCATGGGAGGTGGGAGGGAAGCGAGCGGCAGCGTGGTTTCAGCAGGATCAGGAAATTGGGGAATGCCATTCCTGAAGCCCAGCCCATGGAAACCGAGCATCCCAGCTGGTGCCAGGCCTGGTTGCCATGGCAGCAGCCTTGGGAGCGGGTCCCTGGCTGGGGGCTGCGGGAACCTCTTCCCTCCGGTGCCCAGGGACAGGAGTGGAGGGAGCGGCTGGAGCTGAGGCAGGCAGGTTTAGGCTGGATGTGAGGAAAAGGTTTTTCCCGCGAGGCTGCTGGGGCACTGAACAGGCTCCCCAGGGAAGGCTCCCAGCTCCAGGGCTGGCTGAGCTCCAGCAGCGTTTGGCCAGCGCTGCCAGGCCCAGGCTGGGATTGTTGGGGTGTCCTGTGCAGGGCCAGCAGTTGGACTGGAGGATCCCCATGGCTCCCTCCCAACTCAGCCAATTCTGTGGCTCTGGGATCCCATGAGCCTGGGAATGGGACTGCAAATGGTTGCCATGGCAATGGACTCTGGCTCCAGGCCTGAGCTGGTGTCCATGGCAACCACCCCTGGCATGGGGTCTCCATGGAGCTGCCAAACGACTGACCATAGCAACAGGGGCTGTGATGGTTGTCATGTAAATAGCATAGCAACAGGGGGCTGGTTATGGCTGCCATGGAAACAGACCATAACAATGGGGCAGATGTTGCCATGGGAACAGACCACAGCAGGGAGACAGCTCTGGCGAGGAGCAGCTCCTGAGCACAGCCCAGCAGGGCTGGGGCCCTGCCAGGGCAGCTCAGGGACACAGAGAGCAGGCCCAGACAGAGCTGCCAGGGGCTCAGCACTGGCAGGGGCTGTGGGATGTGCCAGAGGGGGCTGTGTCCCAGCAGCACCTCTGTGGCTGTGTCCTGCAGCCCCAGAGCAGCTGTGATGTCAGAAAGGGGCTGTGTGACAGCTCTGAGTGGGTTGTGTGAGGTCACAGATGGGGCTGTGACATGACAGAGTTTGTTGTGTGAGGTCACTGAGCAGCTACAGCATCATAGAGGGGACTGTGTGACATCATAGAGATGGCTGTGACATCATAGCATGGCTGTATGTCATCATAGATCTGGTTTTGAGGTCAAAGTATGTGCTGTGACATTACAGGGTATCTGTATGACATCACAGAGATGGTTGTATGACATCACTGATGGGGTTATGACATCACAGAGCTGGCTGTGACATCATAAAGGATGGTGTGAGACCATTGAGCAGAGACTGACATCATAGAGGGTGGCTCTGTGACATCACAGACCAGGATGTGACGTCACAGAACAGACTGTGACATCACAGGTTGAATTTTTGACATCAGAGTCTTCTGTGACATCGCAGTACAGCTGTATGACAACACATGATAACATCCCAGAGTTGGCTCACTTAACAGAGGTCAAACTTAACAGGACTTCAGTTATACCTTAACCTTAACTGAAACCTCCAATGCCACAATTTAGTAAAATAACAGCATTTACTGGATTTAACCCAATTTATAACCTATGACTTTTTGATTTAACAGAGGGATAATCCTTAACAATATTCAACTTAGCTTATAACTTATATTAAACTTTAAAAAGAGCAACACTAGGCAGCATTTAACTTAGCTTTTACCTAATGACTTACCCTCACCCACAGGCCTGACTGACTCAGATCTCCAAGGCACTCCAGCCCCTCCCAGAGCAGCATTTCTGCCCCATTTGCCAGGGCACAGCACTGGTGTGTGCACACAGACACAAAGAGGCAGTGCAAGTGTCCTGGGGTGACTTTATGATACTGGTATCCCCAATCGTCCGGTTTATGTTATATATTAAGTCCTGCACCTTTAAGACTGGCTTTGAGAGCAAGAGAGGGGGAAGAAGAAGCGCGCAGTGTGTTAAGGAAAACATCACTCCCACACACCCCGCTCCTGGACTGTGTTGTCTGCAGCACGGACAGACAGCGGGACAGAGCTTCTCTCTGACTTTCAGTTAGTTTTAGCTAGCTGAGGCAGAAGAGTTCCCTGGACCCTTGTTTTTTTCAATTTTCTTAGATCTGTGCAAGCCTGCTCTGGACTGAACACCCAGCCAAACCCCGGGAGCTCACGCCTGTGGCCCACCGGGGCCTGGGCCTCGGCACTTTTCCAGCGCCGGAGGGACTGATAAGAACCTGAGTGAGCCGAGCTGCACCACATGAAAAAAGACTTTTCTTCCTAGACTTACCATCCCATCGAACAGCAAGAAGTTTTATTATTTAATATTACTCAATTTCTGTTAAATAAACAGCTTTTTCCACTTCTCTCCACGGAATTTTTTTTTCCTTTTTCCCGGACCCGTTGGTGGGGAGGGGCATTTCCCTGTGGAGATCCCCATTTGGAGTTTTCCTTCCTGATTTGCCCTAAACTAGGAAAAGTACAAAAAAATCCCACAAAATTCCAGAAACATCCTACCAAATCTCCACAAAATTCCACAAAAATCTAAGAAAAATCCATCACAATTCTTCAAGTCTCTTCAAAATCTCTCAAGATTCTACGAAAATCCCACAAAATCACCCCAATATCTTACAAAATTCAAGAAAAATCCCACCAAATTCCAGAAAAATCCCATACAATTCCCTAAATGTTCTCAAAATCCCACCAAATTCCAGTAACATCCCACAATATCCCCACACATTTCCACAGAATTTCAGAAAAATCCCTCACAATTCTTAATGTCACCTCAAAATCCCTCAAGATTCCACAAAACTCCCACAAAATCTCCTCAACATACTACAAAATTCAAGAAAAATCCCACCAAATTGCAGAAAAATCTCATACAATTCCCTAAATGTTCTCAAACCCCCACCAAATTCCAAAATTATCCCACAATATCCCCACAAATTTCCACAAAATCTAAGAAAACACCTCAAAATCCTTCATGTCTCCAGAAAATCCCTTAAATTTACACAAAACTCCTACAAAATCTCCACAATATCCTGCAAAATTCAAGAAAAATACAACAAAATTCATTAAATGTTCTCAAAACCCCACCAAATTCCAGAAACATCCCACAATATCCCCACAAATTTTCACGAAATCTAAGAAAATACCTCAAAATCCTTCATGTCTACTCAAAATCCCACAAAATAATAGAAAATTCCACAGTACCAAAAAATTCCACAAAATTCCAGAAACATCCTACCAAATCTCCACAAAATTCCACAAAATCAAAGAAAAATCCCTCAAAATTCTTCAAGTCTCTTCAAAATCCCATAAGATTCTACAAACATTCCACAATATCACTCCAATATCCTACAAAATTCAAGAAAAATCCCAAGAAATTGCAGAAAAATTCCACACAATTCCCGAAATGTTCTCAAAATCCCACCAAATTCCAAAAACATCCTACAATATCCCCACAAATTTCCACAAAATCTAAGAAAATACCTCAAAATCCTTCTTGTCTCCTCACAATCTCTCAAGATTCCACAAAATTCCCACAAATCTCCTCAATACAAAATTCCAGAAAAATACCACAAAATCGCAGAAAAATCCCACACAATTCCCTAAATGTTCTCAAAACCCCACCAAATTCCAGAAATATCCCACGAAATCCCCACACATTTCCCCAAAATCTAAGGAAATACCTCAAAATCCTTCATGTCTCCTCAAAATCTCTCAAGATTCCACAAAACTCCCACAAAATCTCCTAAATATCCTACAAAAATTCAAGAAAAATCCCACAAAATCGCAGAAAAATCCCACACAATTCCCTAAATGTTCTCAAAACCCCAGCAAAGCTCCAGAAACATCCCACAAAATCCCCACAAATATCCACAAAAATCTAAAATAATCCCTCAAAATCCTTCATGTCTCCTCAAAATCCCACAAAATACCAGAAAATTCCACAACAGTACAAAAAAATCCCACAAAATTCCAGAAACATCCCACGAAATCCCCACACATTTTTTCAAAATCTAAGAAAATCCGTAACCATTCTTCACGTCTCCTCAAAATCACACCAAGTTTCCAGAAAAAACTCCAACAAAATTGCAGAAAGCTTCTTAAAAACCTACCAAATTCCAGAAACATCCCACAAAACCCCCACACATTTCCACAAAATCTAAGAAAATTCCTCAAAATCCTTCATGTCTCCTCAAAATCCCTCAAAATTCCACAAAACTCCCACAAAATCACCCCAATATCCTACAAAATTCAAGAAAAAACCCACCAAATTGCAGAAAACTCCCATACAATTCCCTAAATGTTCTGAAAACCCCACCAAATTCCAGAAACATCATACAATATCCCCACAAATTTCCACAAAATATAAAAAAAAATCCCTCACAATTCTTCAAGTCTCCTCAAAATCACACCGAAGTCCAGAAAAATCTAAAAAAAATCCCTACATCTTCCCAAAACCCCACCAAATTCCAGAAATATCCCACGAAATCCCCACACATTTCCACAAAATCTAAGAAAATACCTCAAAATCCTTCATGTCTCCTCAAAATCTCTCAAGATTCCACAAAACTCCCACAAAATCTCCTAAATATCCTACAAAAATTCAAGAAAAATCCCACAAAATCGCAGAAAAATCCCACACAATTCCCTAAATGTTCCCAAACCCCACCAAATTCCAGAAAAATCCTACCAAATCTCCACAAAATTCCACAAAATCTAAGACAAATCCCTCACAATTCTTCAAGTCTCCCCAAAATCCCACCAAATTCCAGAAAAAACTCCACACAATTGCAGAAAGATTCTCAAAACCCCACCAAATTCCAGAAACATCCCACAATATCCCCACTATATTCCACAAAATCTAAGAAAACACCACAAAATCCTTCATGTCTCCTGAAAATCCCTCAAATTTCCACAAAACTCCTACAAAATCTCCACAATATCCTGCAAAATTCAAGAAAAATTCCAAAAATTGAAGAAAAATCCCACAAAATTCATTAAATGTTCTGAAAACCCCACCAAATTCCAGAAATATCCCACAAAATCCCCACACATTCCAAAATTTCCAAAAAATCTAAGAAAAATCCCTCACAATTATTCAAGTCTCCTCAAAATCTTTCAAGATTCCACAAAACTCCCACAAAATCTCCTCAATATCCTACAAAATTCAAGAAAAATCCCACCAAATTCCAGAAAAATCTCATACAATTCCCTAAATGATCTCAAACCCCCACCAAATTCCAGAAACATGCCACAATATCCCCACAAATTTCCACAAAATCTAAGAAAACACCTCAAAATCCTTCATGTCTTCTGAAAATCCCTTAAATTTCCACAAAACTCCCACAAAATCTCCACAATATCCTGCAAAATTCAAGAAAAATCCCACAAAATTCATTAAATGTTCTCAAAACCCCACCAAATTCCAGAAACATCCCACAATATCCCCACAAATTTCCACAAAATCTAAGAAAATACCTCAAAATCCTTCATGTCTCCTCAAAATCCCACAAAATAACAGAAAATTCCACAACAGTAAAAAAAAAATCCCACAAAATTCCAGAAACATCCTACCAAATCTCCACAAAATTCCACAAAAATCTAAGAAAAATCCCTCACAATTCTTCGGGTCTCCTCAAAATCCCACCAAATTCCAGAAAAAACTCCAACACAATTGCAGAAAGATTCTCAAAACCCTACCAAATTCCAGAAATATCCCACAATATCCACACTAATTTCCACAAAATCTAAGAAAACACCTCAAAACCCTTCATGTCTCCTGAAAATCCCTTAAATTTCCACAAAACACCTACAAAATCTCAACAATATCCTGCAAAATTCAAAAACATCCCACAAAATTCGTTAAATGTTCTCAAAACCCCACCAAATTCCAGAAACATCCCACAATATCCCCACACATTTCCACAAAATCTAAGAAAATACCTCAAATTTCTTCATGTCTCCTCAAAATCCCACAAAATAACAGAAAATTCCACAACAATCAAAAAAAATCCCACAAAATTCCAGAAACATCCTACCAAATCTCCACAAAATTCCACAAAATCTAAGAAAAATCCCTCACAATTCTTCAAGTCGCTACAAAATCCCCCATGATTTCACAAAAATCCCACAAAATCACCCCAATATCCTACAAAATTCAAGAAAAATCCCACCAAATCGCAGAAAAATCCCATACAATTCCCTAAATGTGTTGAAAACCCCACCAAATTCCAAAATCATTCCACAATATCCCCACTAATTTCCACAAAATCTAAGAAAACACCTCAAAATCCTTCATGTCTCCAGAAAATCCCTTAAATTTCCACAAAACTCCTACAAAATCTCCACAATTTCCTGCAAAATTCAAGAAAAATACCACAAAATTCATTAAATGTTCTCAAACCCCCACCAAATTCCAGAAACATCCCAAAATACCCCCACCAATTTCCACAAAATCTAAGAAAATACCTCAAAACCCTTCATGTCTCCTCAAAATCCCTCAAAATTCCACAAAACTCCCACAAAATCTCCCCAATATACTACAAAATTCAAGAAAAATCCCACCAAATTGCAGAAAAATCCCATACAATTCCCTAAATGTTCTCAAACCCCCACCAAATTCCAGAAACATCCCACAATATCCCCACACATTTCCACAAAATCTAAGAAAATACCTCAAAATTCTTCATGTCTCCTCAAAATCCCACAAAATACCAGAAAATTCTACAACAGTACAAAGCAATCCCACAAAATTCCAGAAACATCCTACCAAATCTCCACAAAATTCCACAAAAATCTAAGAAAAATCCCTCACAATTCTTCAAGTCTCTTCAAAATCCCTCAAGATTCTACAAAAATCCCACAAAATCACCCCAATATTCCACAAAATTCAAGAAAAATCCCACCAAATTCCAGAAAAATCCCACACCATACCCTAAATGTTCTGAAAACCCCAGCAAATTCCAGTAGCATTCCACAATATCCCCACAAATTTCCACAAAATCTAAGATAATACCTCAAAATCCTTCATGTCTCCAGAAAATCCCTTAAATTTCCACAAAACTCCTACAAAATCTCAACAATATCCTGCCAAATTCAAAAACATCCCACAAAATTCATTAAAGGCTCTCAAAACCCTACCAAATTCCAAAAACATCCCACAATATCCCCACAAATTTTTATAAAATCTAAAAAATACCTCAAAATTCTTCTTGTCTCCTCAAAACCCCAAAAATACCAGAAACATCATACACATCTCCACAAAATCTAGGAAAAATCCCTCACAATTCTTCAAGTCCCCTCAAAATCATACCTAATTCCAGAAAAAAATCTAAAAAAAATCCCTACATCTTCCCAAAACCTTACCAAATTCCAGAAATATCCCACAAAATCCCCACACATTTCCACAAAATCTAAGAAAATACCTCAAAATTTTTCATGTCTCCTCAAAATCTTTGAAGATTCCACAGAACTGCCACAAAATCTCCTCAATATCCTACAAAATTCAAGAAAAATCCCACAAAATGGCAGAAAAATCCCACACAATTCCCTAAATGCTCTCAAAACCTCAGCAAATCTCCAGAAACATCCCACAAAATCCCCACAAATTTCCACAAAATATAAAAAAAAACCCTCAAAATTCTTCATGTCTCCTCAAAATCCCACAAAATACCAGAAAATTCCACAACAGTACAAAAAAATCCCACAAAATTCCAGAAACATCCCACCAAATCTCCACAAAATTCCACAAAATCTAAGAAAAATCCCCCACAATTCTTCAAGTCTCCTCAAAATCCCACCAAATTCCAGAAAAAACTCCAACACAATTGCAGAAAGATTCTCAAAACCCCACCAAATTCCAGAAACATCTCACAATATCCCCACTAATTTCCACAAAATCTAAGAAAACACCTCAAAATCCTTCATGTCTCCTGAAAATCCCTCAAATTTCCACAAAACTCCTACAAAATCTCCACAATATCCTGCAAAATTCAAGAAAAATCCCAGAAAATTCATTAAATGTTCTCAAAACCCCACCAAATTCCAGAAACAGCCCACAATATCCACAAAATTCCACAAAATCTAAGAAAAATCCCTAACAATTCTTCAAGTCTCCTCAAAATCACACCAAGTTTCCAGAAAAAACTCCAACAAAATTGCAGAAAGCTTCTTAAAAACCTACCCAATTCCAGAAACATCCCACAAAATCCCCACACATTTCCACAAAACCAAAGAAACCTCAAAATCCTTCATGTCTCCTCAAAATCCCTCAAAATTCCACAAAACTCCCACAAAATCTCCTCAATATGCTACAAAATTCAAGACAAATCCCACAAAATTGCAGAAAAATCCCACACAATTCCCTAAATGTTCTCAAAACCCCAGCAAAGCTCCAGAAACAACCCACAAAATCCCCACAAATTTCCACAAAATAAAAAAAAATCCCTCAAAATTCTTCATGTCTCCTCAAAATCACACAAAATAACAGAAAATTCCACAACAATCAAAAAAAATCCCACAAAATTCCAGAAACATCCTACCAAATCTCCACAAAATTCCACAAAATCTAAGAAAAATCCCTCACAATTCTTCAAGTCGCTACAAAATCCCCCATGATTTCACAAAAATCCCACAAAATCACCCCAATATCCTACAAAATTCAAGAAAAATCCCACCAAATCGCAGAAAAATCCCATACAATTCCCTAAATGTGTTGAAAACCCCACCAAATTCCAAAATCATTCCACAATATCCCCACTAATTTCCACAAAATCTAAGAAAAGACCTCAAAATCCTTCATGTCTCCAGAAAATCCCTTAAATTTCCACAAAACTCCTACAAAATCTCCACAATTTCCTGCAAAATTCAAGAAAAATACCACAAAATTCATTAAATGTTCTCAAACCCCCACCAAATTCCAGAAACATCCCAAAATACCCCCACCAATTTCCACAAAATCTAAGAAAATACCTCAAAACCCTTCATGTCTCCTCAAAATCCCTCAAAATTCCACAAAACTCCCACAAAATCTCCCCAATATACTACAAAATTCAAGAAAAATCCCACCAAATTGCAGAAAAATCCCATACAATTCCCTAAATGTTCTCAAACCCCCACCAAATTCCAGAAACATCCCACAATATCCCCACACATTTCCACAAAATCTAAGAAAATACCTCAAAATTCTTCATGTCTCCTCAAAATCCCACAAAATACCAGAAAATTCTACAACAGTACAAAGCAATCCCACAAAATTCCAGAAACATCCTACCAAATCTCCACAAAATTCCACAAAAATCTAAGACAAATCCCTCACAATTCTTCAAGTCTCTTCAAAATCCCTCAAGATTCTACAAAAATCCCACAAAATCACCCCAATATTCCACAAAATTCAAGAAAAATCCCAAGAAATTGCAGAAAAATCCCACACCATTCCCTAAATGTTCTGAAAACCCCAGCAAATTCCAGTAACATTCCACAATATCCCCACAAATTTCCACAAAATCTAAGAAAATACCTCAAAATCCTTCATGTCTCCAGAAAAGCCCTTAAATTTCCACAAAACTCCAACAAAATCTCAACAATATCCTGCCAAATTCAAAAACATCCCACAAAATTCATTAAAGGCTCTCAAAACCCCACCAAATTCCAAAAACATCCCACAATATCCCCACAAATTTTTACAAAACCTAAAAAATACCTCAAAATTCTTCTTGTCTCCTCAAAACCCCAAAAATACCAGAAACATCATACCACGTCTCCACAAAATCTTGGAAAAATCCCTCACAATTCTTCAAGTCCCCTCAAAATCATACCTAATTCCAGAAAAAAATCTAAAAAAAATCCCTACATCTTCCCAAAACCTTACCAAATTCCAGAAATATCCCACAAAATCCCCACACATTTCCACAAAATCTAAGAAAATACCTCAAAATTTTTCATGTCTCCTCAAAATCTTTGAAGATTCCACAGAACTGCCACAAAATCTCCTCAATATCCTACAAAATTCAAGAAAAATCCCACAAAATGGCAGAAAAATCCCACACAATTCCCTAAATGCTCTCAAAACCTCAGCAAATCTCCAGAAACATCCCACAAAATCCCCACAAATTTCCACAAAATATAAAAAAAAACCCCTCAAAATTCTTCATGTCTCCTCAAAATCCCACAAAATACCAGAAAATTCCACAACAGTACAAAAAAATCCCACAAAATTCCAGAAACATCCCACCAAATCTCCACAAAATTCCACAAAATCTAAGAAAAATCCCCCACAATTCTTCAAGTCTCCTCAAAATCCCACCAAATTCCAGAAAAAACTCCAACACAATTGCAGAAAGATTCTCAGAACCCTACCAAATTCCAGTAACATCCCACAATATCCCCACAAATTTCCACAAAATCTAAGAAAACACCTCAAAATCCTTCATGTCTCCAGAAAATCCCTTAAATTTCCACAAAACTCCCACAAAATCTCCACAATATCCTGCAAAATTCAAGAAAAATCCCACAAAATTCATTAAATGTTCTCAAAACCCCACCAAATTCCAGAAACATCCCACAATATCCCCACAAATTTCCACAAAATCAAAAAAAATACCCTCAAAATTCTTCATGTCTCCTCAAAATCCCACAAAATACCAGAAAATTCCACAACAGTACAAAAAAATCCCACAAAATTCCAGAAACAGCCCACAATATCCACAAAATTCCACAAAATCTAAGAAAAATCCCTAACAATTCTTCAAGTCTCCTCAAAATCACACCAAGTTTCCAGAAAAAACTCCAACAAAATTGCAGAAAGCTTCTTAAAAACCTACCCAATTCCAGAAACATCCCACAAAATCCCCACACATTTCCACAAAACCAAAGAAACCTCAAAATCCTTCATGTCTCCTCAAAATCCCTCAAAATTCCACAAAACTCCCACAAAATCTCCTCAATATGCTACAAAATTCAAGACAAATCCCACAAAATTGCAGAAAAATCCCACACAATTCCCTAAATGTTCTCAAAACCCCAGCAAAGCTCCAGAAACAACCCACAAAATCCCCACAAATTTCCACAAAATAAAAAAAAATCCCTCAAAATTCTTCATGTCTCCTCAAAATCACACAAAATAACAGAAAATTCCACAACAATCAAAAAAAATCCCACAAAATTCCAGAAACATCCTACCAAATCTCCACAAAATTCCACAAAATCTAAGAAAAATCCCTCACAATTCTTCAAGTCGCTACAAAATCCCCCATGATTTCACAAAAATCCCAAAAAATCACCCCAATATCCTACAAAATTCAAGAAAAATCCCACCAAATCGCAGAAAAATCCCATACAATTCCCTAAATGTGTTGAAAACCCCACCAAATTCCAAAATCATTCCACAATATCCCCACTAATTTCCACAAAATCTAAGAAAACACCTCAAAATCCTTCATGTCTCCAGAAAATCCCTTAAATTTCCACAAAACTCCTACAAAATCTCCACAATTTCCTGCAAAATTCAAGAAAAATACCACAAAATTCATTAAATGTTCTCAAACCCCCACCAAATTCCAGAAACATCCCAAAATACCCCCACCAATTTCCACAAAATCTAAGAAAATACCTCAAAACCCTTCATGTCTCCTCAAAATCCCTCAAAATTCCACAAAACTCCCACAAAATCTCCCTAATATACTACAAAATTCAAGAAAAATCCCACCAAATTGCAGAAAAATCCCATACAATTCCCTAAATGTTCTCAAACCCCCACCAAATTCCAGAAACATCCCACAATATCCCCACACATTTCCACAAAATCTAAGAAAATACCTCAAAATTCTTCATGTCTCCTCAAAATCCCACAAAATACCAGAAAATTCTACAACAGTACAAAGCAATCCCACAAAATTCCAGAAACATCCTACCAAATCTCCACAAAATTCCACAAAAATCTAAGACAAATCCCTCACAATTCTTCAAGTCTCTTCAAAATCCCTCAAGATTCTACAAAAATCCCACAAAATCACCCCAATATTCCACAAAATTCAAGAAAAATCCCAAGAAATTGCAGAAAAATCCCACACCATTCCCTAAATGTTCTGAAAACCCCAGCAAATTCCAGTAACATTCCACAATATCCCCACAAATTTCCACAAAATCTAAGAAAATACCTCAAAATCCTTCATGTCTCCAGAAAAGCCCTTAAATTTCCACAAAACTCCAACAAAATCTCAACAATATCCTGCCAAATTCAAAAACATCCCACAAAATTCATTAAAGGCTCTCAAAACCCCACCAAATTCCAAAAACATCCCACAATATCCCCACAAATTTTTACAAAACCTAAAAAATACCTCAAAATTCTTCTTGTCTCCTCAAAACCCCAAAAATACCAGAAACATCATACCACGTCTCCACAAAATCTTGGAAAAATCCCTCACAATTCTTCAAGTCCCCTCAAAATCATACCTAATTCCAGAAAAAAATCTAAAAAAAATCCCTACATCTTCCCAAAACATTACCAAATTCCAGAAATATCCCACAAAATCCCCACACATTTCCACAAAATCTAAGAAAATACCTCAAAATTTTTCATGTCTCCTCAAAATCTTTGAAGATTCCACAGAACTGCCACAAAATCTCCTCAATATCCTACAAAATTCAAGAAAAATCCCACAAAATGGCAGAAAAATCCCACACAATTCCCTAAATGCTCTCAAAACCTCAGCAAATCTCCAGAAACATCCCACAAAATCCCCACAAATTTCCACAAAATATAAAAAAAAACCCCTCAAAATTCTTCATGTCTCCTCAAAATCCCACAAAATACCAGAAAATTCCACAACAGTACAAAAAAATCCCACAAAATTCCAGAAACATCCCACCAAATCTCCACAAAATTCCACAAAATCTAAGAAAAATCCCCCACAATTCTTCAAGTCTCCTCAAAATCCCACCAAATTCCAGAAAAAACTCCAACACAATTGCAGAAAGATTCTCAGAACCCTACCAAATTCCAGTAACATCCCACAATATCCCCACAAATTTCCACAAAATCTAAGAAAACACCTCAAAATCCTTCATGTCTCCAGAAAATCCCTTAAATTTCCACAAAACTCCCACAAAATCTCCACAATATCCTGCAAAATTCAAGAAAAATCCCACAAAATTCATTAAATGTTCTCAAAACCCCACCAAATTCCAGAAACATCCCACAATATCCCCACAAATTTCCACAAAATCAAAAAAAATACCCTCAAAATTCTTCATGTCTCCTCAAAATCCCACAAAATACCAGAAAATTCCACAACAGTACAAAAAAATCCCACAAAATTCCAGAAACAGCCCACAATATCCACAAAATTCCACAAAATCTAAGAAAAATCCCTAACAATTCTTCAAGTCTCCTCAAAATCACACCAAGTTTCCAGAAAAAACTCCAACAAAATTGCAGAAAGCTTCTTAAAAACCTACCCAATTCCAGAAACATCCCACAAAATCCCCACACATTTCCACAAAACCAAAGAAACCTCAAAATCCTTCATGTCTCCTCAAAATCCCTCAAAATTCCACAAAACTCCCACAAAATCTCCTCAATATGCTACAAAATTCAAGACAAATCCCACAAAATTGCAGAAAAATCCCACACAATTCCCTAAATGTTCTCAAAACCCCAGCAAAGCTCCAGAAACAACCCACAAAATCCCCACAAATTTCCACAAAATAAAAAAAAATCCCTCAAAATTCTTCATGTCTCCTCAAAATCACACAAAATAACAGAAAATTCCACAACAATCAAAAAAAATCCCACAAAATTCCAGAAACATCCTACCAAATCTCCACAAAATTCCACAAAATCTAAGAAAAATCCCTCACAATTCTTCAAGTCGCTACAAAATCCCCCATGATTTCACAAAAATCCCACAAAATCACCCCAATATCCTACAAAATTCAAGAAAAATCCCACCAAATCGCAGAAAAATCCCATACAATTCCCTAAATGTGTTGAAAACCCCACCAAATTCCAAAATCATTCCACAATATCCCCACTAATTTCCACAAAATCTAAGAAAACACCTCAAAATCCTTCATGTCTCCAGAAAATCCCTTAAATTTCCACAAAACTCCTACAAAATCTCCACAATTTCCTGCAAAATTCAAGAAAAATACCACAAAATTCATTAAATGTTCTCAAACCCCCACCAAATTCCAGAAACATCCCAAAATACCCCCACCAATTTCCACAAAATCTAAGAAAATACCTCAAAACCCTTCATGTCTCCTCAAAATCCCTCAAAATTCCACAAAACTCCCACAAAATCTCCCCAATATACTACAAAATTCAAGAAAAATCCCACCAAATTGCAGAAAAATCCCATACAATTCCCTAAATGTTCTCAAACCCCCACCAAATTCCAGAAACATCCCACAATATCCCCACACATTTCCACAAAATCTAAGAAAATACCTCAAAATTCTTCATGTCTCCTCAAAATCCCACAAAATACCAGAAAATTCTACAACAGTACAAAGCAATCCCACAAAATTCCAGAAACATCCTACCAAATCTCCACAAAATTCCACAAAAATCTAAGACAAATCCCTCACAATTCTTCAAGTCTCTTCAAAATCCCTCAAGATTCTACAAAAATCCCACAAAATCACCCCAATATTCCACAAAATTCAAGAAAAATCCCAAGAAATTGCAGAAAAATCCCACACCATTCCCTAAATGTTCTGAAAACCCCAGCAAATTCCAGTAACATTCCACAATATCCCCACAAATTTCCACAAAATCTAAGAAAATACCTCAAAATCCTTCATGTCTCCAGAAAAGCCCTTAAATTTCCACAAAACTCCTACAAAATCTCAACAATATCCTGCCAAATTCAAAAACATCCCACAAAATTCATTAAAGGCTCTCAAAACCCCACCAAATTCCAAAAACATCCCACAATATCCCCACAAATTTTTACAAAACCTAAAAAATACCTCAAAATTCTTCTTGTCTCCTCAAAACCCCAAAAATACCAGAAACATCATACCACGTCTCCACAAAATCTTGGAAAAATCCCTCACAATTCTTCAAGTCCCCTCAAAATCATACCTAATTCCAGAAAAAAATCTAAAAAAAATCCCTACATCTTCCCAAAACATTACCAAATTCCAGAAATATCCCACAAAATCCCCACACATTTCCACAAAATCTAAGAAAATACCTCAAAATTTTTCATGTCTCCTCAAAATCTTTGAAGATTCCACAGAACTGCCACAAAATCTCCTCAATATCCTACAAAATTCAAGAAAAATCCCACAAAATGGCAGAAAAATCCCACACAATTCCCTAAATGCTCTCAAAACCTCAGCAAATCTCCAGAAACATCCCACAAAATCCCCACAAATTTCCACAAAATATAAAAAAAAACCCCTCAAAATTCTTCATGTCTCCTCAAAATCCCACAAAATACCAGAAAATTCCACAACAGTACAAAAAAATCCCACAAAATTCCAGAAACATCCCACCAAATCTCCACAAAATTCCACAAAATCTAAGAAAAATCCCCCACAATTCTTCAAGTCTCCTCAAAATCCCACCAAATTCCAGAAAAAACTCCAACACAATTGCAGAAAGATTCTCAGAACCCTACCAAATTCCAGTAACATCCCACAATATCCCCACAAATTTCCACAAAATCTAAGAAAACACCTCAAAATCCTTCATGTCTCCAGAAAATCCCTTAAATTTCCACAAAACTCCCACAAAATCTCCACAATATCCTGCAAAATTCAAGAAAAATCCCACAAAATTCATTAAATGTTCTCAAAACCCCACCAAATTCCAGAAACATCCCACAATATCCCCACAAATTTCCACAAAATCAAAAAAAATACCTCAAAATCCTTCATGTCACCTCAAAATCCCACAAAATACCAGAAAATTCCACAACAGTACAAAAAAAATCCACAAAATTCCAGAAACATCCTATCAAATCTCAACAAAATTTCACAAAATCTAAGAAACTCCCTAACCATTCTTCAAGTCTACTCAAAATCACACCAAGTTTCCAGAAAAAACTCCAACAAAATTGCTAAAGCTTCTTAAAAACCTACCCAATTCCAGAAATATCCCACAAAATCCTTACACATTTACACAAAATCTAAGAAAATTCCTCAAAATCCTTCATGTCTCCTCAAAATCCCTCAAAATTCCACAAAACTCCCACAAAATCACCCCAATATCCTACAAAATCTAAGAAAAATCACACCAAATTGCAGAAAAATCCCATAAAATTCCCTAAATGTTCTCAAAACCTCACCAAATTCCAAAAACATCCCACAATATCCCCACACATTTCCACAAAATCTAAGAAAATACCTCAAAACCCTTCATGTCTCCTCAAAATCCCTCAAAATTCCACAAAACTCCCACAAAATCTCCCCAATATACTACAAAATTCAAGAAAAATCCCACCAAATTGCAGAAAAATCCCATACAATTCCCTAAATGTTCTCAAACCCCCACCAAATTCCAGAAACATCCCACAATATCCCCACACATTTCCACAAAATCTAAGAAAATACCTCAAAATTCTTCATGTCTCCTCAAAATCCCACAAAATACCAGAAAATTCTACAACAGTACAAAGCAATCCCACAAAATTCCAGAAACATCCTAACAAATCTCCACAAAATTCCACAAAAATCTAAGACAAATCCCTCACAATTCTTCGTCTCTTCAAAATCCCCCAAGATTCTACAAAAATCCCACAAAATCACCCCAATATTCCACAAAATTCAAGAAAAATCCCAAGAAATTGCAGAAAAATCCCACACCATTCCCTAAATGTTCTGAAAACCCCAGCAAATTCCAGTAACATTCCACAATATCCCCACAAATTTCCACAAAATCTAAGAAAATACCTCAAAATCCTTCATGTCTCCAGAAAAGCCCTTAAATTTCCACAAAACTCCAACAAAATCTCAACAATATCCTGCCAAATTCAAAAACATCCCACAAAATTCATTAAAGGCTCTCAAAACCCCACCAAATTCCAAAAACATCCCACAATATCCCCACAAATTTTTACAAAACCTAAAAAATACCTCAAAATTCTTCTTGTCTCCTCAAAACCCCAAAAATACCAGAAACATCATACCACGTCTCCACAAAATCTTGGAAAAATCCCTCACAATTCTTCAAGTCCCCTCAAAATCATACCTAATTCCAGAAAAAAATCTAAAAAAAATCCCTACATCTTCCCAAAACATTACCAAATTCCAGAAATATCCCACAAAATCCCCACACATTTCCACAAAATCTAAGAAAATACCTCAAAATTTTTCATGTCTCCTCAAAATCTTTGAAGATTCCACAGAACTGCCACAAAATCTCCTCAATATCCTACAAAATTCAAGAAAAATCCCACAAAATGGCAGAAAAATCCCACACAATTCCCTAAATGCTCTCAAAACCTCAGCAAATCTCCAGAAACATCCCACAAAATCCCCACAAATTTCCACAAAATATAAAAAAAAACCCCTCAAAATTCTTCATGTCTCCTCAAAATCCCACAAAATACCAGAAAATTCCACAACAGTACAAAAAAATCCCACAAAATTCCAGAAACATCCCACCAAATCTCCACAAAATTCCACAAAATCTAAGAAAAATCCCCCACAATTCTTCAAGTCTCCTCAAAATCCCACCAAATTCCAGAAAAAACTCCAACACAATTGCAGAAAGATTCTCAGAACCCTACCAAATTCCAGTAACATCCCACAATATCCCCACAAATTTCCACAAAATCTAAGAAAACACCTCAAAATCCTTCATGTCTCCAGAAAATCCCTTAAATTTCCACAAAACTCCCACAAAATCTCCACAATATCCTGCAAAATTCAAGAAAAATCCCACAAAATTCATTAAATGTTCTCAAAACCCCACCAAATTCCAGAAACATCCCACAATATCCCCACAAATTTCCACAAAATCAAAAAAAATACCTCAAAATCCTTCATGTCTCCTCAAAATCCCACAAAATACCAGAAAATTCCACAACAGTACAAAAAAATCCCACAAAATTCCAGAAACAGCCCACAATATCCACAAAATTCCACAAAATCTAAGAAAAATCCCTAACAATTCTTCAAGTCTCCTCAAAATCACACCAAGTTTCCAGAAAAAACTCCAACAAAATTGCAGAAAGCTTCTTAAAAACCTACCCAATTCCAGAAACATCCCACAAAATCCCCACACATTTCCACAAAACCAAAGAAACCTCAAAATCCTTCATGTCTCCTCAAAATCCCTCAAAATTCCACAAAACTCCCACAAAATCTCCTCAATATGCTACAAAATTCAAGACAAATCCCACAAAATTGCAGAAAAATCCCACACAATTCCCTAAATGTTCTCAAAACCCCAGCAAAGCTCCAGAAACAACCCACAAAATCCCCACAAATTTCCACAAAATAAAAAAAAATCCCTCAAAATTCTTCATGTCTCCTCAAAATCACACAAAATAACAGAAAATTCCACAACAATCAAAAAAAATCCCACAAAATTCCAGAAACATCCTACCAAATCTCCACAAAATTCCACAAAATCTAAGAAAAATCCCTCACAATTCTTCAAGTCGCTACAAAATCCCCCATGATTTCACAAAAATCCCACAAAATCACCCCAATATCCTACAAAATTCAAGAAAAATCCCACCAAATCGCAGAAAAATCCCATACAATTCCCTAAATGTGTTGAAAACCCCACCAAATTCCAAAATCATTCCACAATATCCCCACTAATTTCCACAAAATCTAAGAAAACACCTCAAAATCCTTCATGTCTCCAGAAAATCCCTTAAATTTCCACAAAACTCCTACAAAATCTCCACAATTTCCTGCAAAATTCAAGAAAAATACCACAAAATTCATTAAATGTTCTCAAACCCCCACCAAATTCCAGAAACATCCCAAAATACCCCCACCAATTTCCACAAAATCTAAGAAAATACCTCAAAACCCTTCATGTCTCCTCAAAATCCCTCAAAATTCCACAAAACTCCCACAAAATCTCCCCAATATACTACAAAATTCAAGAAAAATCCCACCAAATTGCAGAAAAATCCCATACAATTCCCTAAATGTTCTCAAACCCCCACCAAATTCCAGAAACATCCCACAATATCCCCACACATTTCCACAAAATCTAAGAAAATACCTCAAAATTCTTCATGTCTCCTCAAAATCCCACAAAATACCAGAAAATTCTACAACAGTACAAAGCAATCCCACAAAATTCCAGAAACATCCTACCAAATCTCCACAAAATTCCACAAAAATCTAAGACAAATCCCTCACAATTCTTCAAGTCTCTTCAAAATCCCTCAAGATTCTACAAAAATCCCACAAAATCACCCCAATATTCCACAAAATTCAAGAAAAATCCCAAGAAATTGCAGAAAAATCCCACACCATTCCCTAAATGTTCTGAAAACCCCAGCAAATTCCAGTAACATTCCACAATATCCCCACAAATTTCCACAAAATCTAAGAAAATACCTCAAAATCCTTCATGTCTCCAGAAAAGCCCTTAAATTTCCACAAAACTCCTACAAAATCTCAACAATATCCTGCCAAATTCAAAAACATCCCACAAAATTCATTAAAGGCTCTCAAAACCCCACCAAATTCCAAAAACATCCCACAATATCCCCACAAATTTTTACAAAACCTAAAAAATACCTCAAAATTCTTCTTGTCTCCTCAAAACCCCAAAAATACCAGAAACATCATACCACGTCTCCACAAAATCTTCGAAAAATCCCTCACAATTCTTCAAGTCCCCTCAAAATCATACCTAATTCCAGAAAAAAATCTAAAAAAAATCCCTACATCTTCCCAAAACATTACCAAATTCCAGAAATATCCCACAAAATCCCCACACATTTCCACAAAATCTAAGAAAATACCTCAAAATTTTTCATGTCTCCTCAAAATCTTTGAAGATTCCACAGAACTGCCACAAAATCTCCTCAATATCCTACAAAATTCAAGAAAAATCCCACAAAATGGCAGAAAAATCCCACACAATTCCCTAAATGCTCTCAAAACCTCAGCAAATCTCCAGAAACATCCCACAAAATCCCCACAAATTTCCACAAAATATAAAAAAAAACCCCTCAAAATTCTTCATGTCTCCTCAAAATCCCACAAAATACCAGAAAATTCCACAACAGTACAAAAAAATCCCACAAAATTCCAGAAACATCCCACCAAATCTCCACAAAATTCCACAAAATCTAAGAAAAATCCCCCACAATTCTTCAAGTCTCCTCAAAATCCCACCAAATTCCAGAAAAAACTCCAACACAATTGCAGAAAGATTCTCAGAACCCTACCAAATTCCAGTAACATCCCACAATATCCCCACAAATTTCCACAAAATCTAAGAAAACACCTCAAAATCCTTCATGTCTCCAGAAAATCCCTTAAATTTCCACAAAACTCCCACAAAATCTCCACAATATCCTGCAAAATTCAAGAAAAATCCCACAAAATTCATTAAATGTTCTCAAAACCCCACCAAATTCCAGAAACATCCCACAATATCCCCACAAATTTCCACAAAATCAAAAAAAATACCTCAAAATCCTTCATGTCACCTCAAAATCCCACAAAATACCAGAAAATTCCACAACAGTACAAAAAAAATCCACAAAATTCCAGAAACATCCTATCAAATCTCAACAAAATTTCACAAAATCTAAGAAACTCCCTAACCATTCTTCAAGTCTCCTCAAAATCACACCAAGTTTCCAGAAAAAACTCCAACAAAATTGCTAAAGCTTCTTAAAAACCTACCAAATTCCAGAAATATCCCACAAAATCCTTACACATTTACACAAAATCTAAGAAAATTCCTCAAAATCCTTCATGTCTCCTCAAAATCCCTCAAAATTCCACAAAACTCCCACAAAATCACCCCAATATCCTACAAAATCTAAGAAAAATCACACCAAATTGCAGAAAAATCCCATAAAATTCCCTAAATGTTCTCAAAACCTCACCAAATTCCAAAAACATCCCACAATATCCCCACACATTTCCACAAAATCTAAGAAAATACCTCAAAATTCTTCATGTCTCCTCAAAATCCCACAAAATACCAGAAAATTCCACAACAGTACAAAAAAATCCCACAAAATTCCAGAAACAGCCCACAATATCCACAAAATTCCACAAAATCTAAGAAAAATCCCTAACAATTCTTCAAGTCTCCTCAAAATCACACCAAGTTTCCAGAAAAAACTCCAACAAAATTGCAGAAAGCTTCTTAAAAACCTACCCAATTCCAGAAACATCCCACAAAATCCCCACACATTTCCACAAAACCAAAGAAACCTCAAAATCCTTCATGTCTCCTCAAAATCCCTCAAAATTCCACAAAACTCCCACAAAATCTCCTCAATATGCTACAAAATTCAAGACAAATCCCACAAAATTGCAGAAAAATCCCACACAATTCCCTAAATGTTCTCAAAACCCCAGCAAAGCTCCAGAAACAACCCACAAAATCCCCACAAATTTCCACAAAATAAAAAAAAATCCCTCAAAATTCTTCATGTCTCCTCAAAATCACACAAAATAACAGAAAATTCCACAACAATCAAAAAAAATCCCACAAAATTCCAGAAACATCCTACCAAATCTCCACAAAATTCCACAAAATCTAAGAAAAATCCCTCACAATTCTTCAAGTCGCTACAAAATCCCCCATGATTTCACAAAAATCCCACAAAATCACCCCAATATCCTACAAAATTCAAGAAAAATCCCACCAAATCGCAGAAAAATCCCATACAATTCCCTAAATGTGTTGAAAACCCCACCAAATTCCAAAATCATTCCACAATATCCCCACTAATTTCCACAAAATCTAAGAAAACACCTCAAAATCCTTCATGTCTCCAGAAAATCCCTTAAATTTCCACAAAACTCCTACAAAATCTCCACAATTTCCTGCAAAATTCAAGAAAAATACCACAAAATTCATTAAATGTTCTCAAACCCCCACCAAATTCCAGAAACATCCCAAAATACCCCCACCAATTTCCACAAAATCTAAGAAAATACCTCAAAACCCTTCATGTCTCCTCAAAATCCCTCAAAATTCCACAAAACTCCCACAAAATCTCCCCAATATACTACAAAATTCAAGAAAAATCCCACCAAATTGCAGAAAAATCCCATACAATTCCCTAAATGTTCTCAAACCCCCACCAAATTCCAGAAACATCCCACAATATCCCCACACATTTCCACAAAATCTAAGAAAATACCTCAAAATTCTTCATGTCTCCTCAAAATCCCACAAAATACCAGAAAATTCTACAACAGTACAAAGCAATCCCACAAAATTCCAGAAACATCCTAACAAATCTCCACAAAATTCCACAAAAATCTAAGACAAATCCCTCACAATTCTTCAAGTCTCTTCAAAATCCCTCAAGATTCTACAAAAATCCCAAAAAATCACCCCAATATTCCACAAAATTCAAGAAAAATCCCAAGAAATTGCAGAAAAATCCCACACCATTCCCTAAATGTTCTGAAAACCCCAGCAAATTCCAGTAACATTCCACAATATCCCCACAAATTTCCACAAAATCTAAGAAAATACCTCAAAATCCTTCATGTCTCCAGAAAAGCCCTTAAATTTCCACAAAACTCCTACAAAATCTCAACAATATCCTGCCAAATTCAAAAACATCCCACAAAATTCATTAAAGGCTCTCAAAACCCCACCAAATTCCAAAAACATCCCACAATATCCCCACAAATTTTTACAAAACCTAAAAAATACCTCAAAATTCTTCTTGTCTCCTCAAAACCCCAAAAATACCAGAAACATCATACCACGTCTCCACAAAATCTTCGAAAAATCCCTCACAATTCTTCAAGTCCCCTCAAAATCATACCTAATTCCAGAAAAAAATCTAAAAAAAATCCCTACATCTTCCCAAAACATTACCAAATTCCAGAAATATCCCACAAAATCCCCACACATTTCCACAAAATCTAAGAAAATACCTCAAAATTTTTCATGTCTCCTCAAAATCTTTGAAGATTCCACAGAACTGCCACAAAATCTCCTCAATATCCTACAAAATTCAAGAAAAATCCCACAAAATGGCAGAAAAATCCCACACAATTCCCTAAATGCTCTCAAAACCTCAGCAAATCTCCAGAAACATCCCACAAAATCCCCACAAATTTCCACAAAATATAAAAAAAAACCCCTCAAAATTCTTCATGTCTCCTCAAAATCCCACAAAATACCAGAAAATTCCACAACAGTACAAAAAAATCCCACAAAATTCCAGAAACATCCCACCAAATCTCCACAAAATTCCACAAAATCTAAGAAAAATCCCCCACAATTCTTCAAGTCTCCTCAAAATCCCACCAAATTCCAGAAAAAACTCCAACACAATTGCAGAAAGATTCTCAGAACCCTACCAAATTCCAGTAACATCCCACAATATCCCCACAAATTTCCACAAAATCTAAGAAAACACCTCAAAATCCTTCATGTCTCCAGAAAATCCCTTAAATTTCCACAAAACTCCCACAAAATCTCCACAATATCCTGCAAAATTCAAGAAAAATCCCACAAAATTCATTAAATGTTCTCAAAACCCCACCAAATTCCAGAAACATCCCACAATATCCCCACAAATTTCCACAAAATCAAAAAAAATACCTCAAAATCCTTCATGTCACCTCAAAATCCCACAAAATACCAGAAAATTCCACAACAGTACAAAAAAAATCCACAAAATTCCAGAAACATCCTATCAAATCTCAACAAAATTTCACAAAATCTAAGAAACTCCCTAACCATTCTTCAAGTCTCCTCAAAATCACACCAAGTTTCCAGAAAAAACTCCAACAAAATTGCTAAAGCTTCTTAAAAACCTACCAAATTCCAGAAATATCCCACAAAATCCTTACACATTTACACAAAATCTAAGAAAATTCCTCAAAATCCTTCATGTCTCCTCAAAATCCCTCAAAATTCCACAAAACTCCCACAAAATCACCCCAATATCCTACAAAATCTAAGAAAAATCACACCAAATTGCAGAAAAATCCCATAAAATTCCCTAAATGTTCTCAAAACCTCACCAAATTCCAAAAACATCCCACAATATCCCCACACATTTCCACAAAATCTAAGAAAATACCTCAAAATTCTTCATGTCTCCTCAAAATCCCACAAAATAACAGACAATTCCACAACAGTACAAAAAAATTCCACAAAATTCCAGAAACATCCTACCAAATCTCCACAAAATTCCACAAAATCTAAGAAAAATCCCTCACAATTCTTCAAGTCTCCTCAAAATCCCACCAAATTGCAGAAAAAACTCCAAAACAATTGCAGAAAGATTCTCAAAACCCCAGCAAATTCCAGTAACATTCCACAATATCCCCACAAATTTCCACAAAATCTAAGAAAATACCTCAAAACCCTTCATGACTCCTCAAAATCTTTCAAAATTCCACAAAACACCCACAAAATTTCCCCAATATACTACAAAATTCAAGAAAAATCCCACCAAATTGCAGAAAAATCCCATACAATTCCCTAAATGTTCTCAAAACCCCACCAAATTCCAGAAACGTCCCACAATATCATCACAACTTTCCACAAAATCTAAGAAAAATCCCTCACAATTCTTCAAGTCGCTACAAAATACCCCAAGATTCTACAAAAATCCCACAAATCAACCCATTATCCTACAAAATTCAAGAAGAATCCCACGAAATTGCAGAAAAATCCCATGCAATTCCCTAAATGTTCTGAAAACCCCACCAAATTCTAGAAACATCCCACGAAATCACCACAAAATTCCACAAAATCTAAGAAAAATCCCACAAAATTCTTCAAGTCTCCTCAAAATCCCTCAAGATTCCAGAAAAAAATCTCACAAAATTCCCTAAATCTTCCCAAAACCCAACTAAATTCCAGAAATATCCCAACAAATCTCAACGAAATTCCAAAGAAGCTAAGAAAAATCCCTCATAATTATTCAAGTCTCCACAAAATCCCTCAAAATTCCACAAAACTCCCACAAAATCTCCTCAATATCCAACAAAATTCAAGAAAAATCCCACGAAATTGCAGAAAAATCCCACACAATTCCCTAAATGTTCTCAAAACCCCACCAAAACTCTAGAAACATTGCACAAAATCCCCACAAATTTCCACAAAATCTAAGAAAAATCCCTCACAATTCTTCAAGTCTCTTCAAAATCCCTCAAGACTCTAAAAAAATCCCACAAAATCACCCCAATATGCTACAAAATTCAAGAAAAATCCCACCAAATTGCAGAAAAATCCCATACAATTCCCTAAATGTTCTGAAAACCCCACCAAATTCCAGAAACATCATACAATATCCCCACAAATTTCCACAAAATCGAAAAAAATACTTCAAAATTCTTCATGTCTCCTCAAAATCCCACAAAATAACAGAAAATTCCACAACAGTACAAAAAAATCCCACAAAATTCCAGAAACATCCTACCAAATCTCCACAAAACTCCACAAAAATCTAAGAAAAATCCCTCACAATTCTTCAAGTCTCTTCAAAATCCCTCAAGATTCTACAAAAATCCCACAAAATCACCCCAATATTCCACAAAATTCAAGAAAAATCCCACCAAATTCCAGAAAAATCCCACACCATTCCCTAAATGTTCTGAAAACCCCAGCAAATTCCAGTAGCATTCCACAATATCCCCACAAATTTCCACAAAATCTAAGATAATACCTCAAAATCCTTCATGTCTCCAGAAAATCCCTTAAATTTCCACAAAACTCCTACAAAATCTCAAGAATATCCTGCCAAATTCAAAAATATCCCACAAAATTCATTAAAGGCTCTCAAAACCCCACCAAATTCCAGAAACATCCCACAATATCGCCACAAATTTTTACAAAATCTAAAAAATACCTCAAAATTCTTCTTGTCTCCTCAAAACCCCAAAAATACCAGAAACATCATACCACATCTCCACAAAATCTAGGAAAAATCCCTCACAATTCTTCAAGTCCCCTCAAAATCATACCTAATTCCAGAAAAAAATCTAAAAAAAATCCCTACATCTTCCCAAAACCTTACCAAATTCCAGAAATATCCCACAAAATCCCCACACATTTCCACAAAATCTAAGAAAATACCTCAAAATTTTTCATGTCTCCTCAAAATCTTTGAAGATTCCACAGAACTGCCACAAAATCTCCTCAATATCCTACAAAATTCAAGAAAAATCCCACAAAATGGCAGAAAAATCCCATACAATTCCCTAAATGTGTTGAAAACCCCACCAAATTCCAAAATCATTCCACAATATCCCCACAAATTTCCACAAAATCTAAGAAAATACCTCAAAATCCTTCATGTCTCCAGAAAATCCCTTAAATTTCCACAAAACTCCTACAAAATCTCCACAATATCCTGCAAAATTCAAGAAAAATTCCAAAAATTGAAGAAAAATCCCACAAAATTCATTAAATGTTCTGAAAACCCCACCAAATTCCAGAAATATCCCACAAAATCCCCACATATTCCAAAATTTCCAAAAAATCTAAGAAAAATCCCTCACAATTATTCAAGTCTCTTCAAAATCTTTCAAGATTCCACAAAACTCCTACAAAATCTCCTCAATATCCTGCAAAATTCAAGAAAAATCCCACAAAATTCATTAAACGTTCTCAAAACCCCACCAAATTCCAGAAACATCCCACAATATCCCCACAAATTTCCACAAAATCTAAGAAAATACCTCAAAATCCTTCATGTCTCCTCAAAATCCCACAAAATAACAGAAAATTCCACAACAGTAAAAAAAAAATCCCACAAAATTCCAGAAACATCCTACCAAATCTCCACAAAATTCCATAAAAATCTAAGAAAAATCCCTCACAATTCTTCGGGTCTCCTCAAAATCCCACCAAATTCCAGAAAAAAACTCCAACACAATTGCAGAAAGATTCTCAAAACCCCACCAAATTCCAGAAACATCCCACAATATCCACACTAATTTCCACAAAATCTAGGAAAATACCTCAAAATTCTTCATGTCTCCTCAAAATCCCAAAAAATAACAGAAAATTCTATAACAGTACAAAAAAATCCCACAAAATTCCAAAAACATCCTACCAAATCTCAACAAAATTCCACAAAAATCTAAGAAAAATCCCCTACAATTCTTCAAGTCTCTTCAAAATCCCTCAAGATTCTACAAACATCCCACAAAATCACTCCAATATCCTACAAAATTCAGGAAAAATCCCAAGAAATTGCAGAAAAATCCCATGCAATTCCCTAAATGTTTTGAAAACCCCACCAAATTCTAAAAACATTCCACAATATCCCCCCTAATTTCCACAAAATATAAAAAAATTACCTCATAACCCTTCATGTCTCCTCAAAATCCCTCAATGTTCCACAAAACTCCCATGAAATCACCCCAATATCCTAGAAAAATTTAAGAAAATTCCCTAAAAATGCCGGAAATATCCTACAAAATTCATTAAATATTCTCAAAACCGTACCAAATTCCAGAAACATCCCGCAAAATCCCCACATATTTCCACAAAATCTAAGAAAATTCCTCAAAATCATTCATGTCTCCTGAAAATCCCTTAAATTTCCACAAAACGCCTACAAAATCTCCACAATATCCTGCAAAATTCAAGAAAAATCCCCCAAAATCACAGAAAAATCCCTCACAATTCCCTAAATGTTCCCAAAACCCCACCAAATTCCCGTAACATCCCACAATATCCCCACACATTTCCACAAAATCTAAGAAAATACCTCAAAACCCTTCATGTCTCCTGAAAATCCCTTAAATTTCCACAAAACGCCTACAAAATCTCCACAATATACTGCAAAATTCAAAAACATCCTACAAAATTCATTAAATGTTCTGAAAACCCCACCAAATTCCAGAAACATCCCACAATATCCCCACACATTTCCACAAAATCTAAAAAATACCTCAAAATTCTTCATGTCTCCTCAAAACCCCACAAAATACCAGAAAATTCCGCAACAGTGCAAAAAAATCTCACAAAATTCCAGAAACATCCTACCAAATCCCACAAAATCTAAGAAAAATCCCTCACAATTCTTCAAGTCCCCTCAAAATCACACCGAATTCCAGAAAAAAATCTAAAAAAAATCCCTACATCTTCCCAAAATCCTACCAAATTCCAGAAATATCCCACAAAATCCCACAAATTTCCACAAAATCTAAGAAAAATCACTCACAATTCTTCATGTCACCTCAAAATCTTTCAAGATTCCACTAAACTCCTACAAAATCTCCTCAATATCCTACAAAATTCAAGAAGAATCCCACGAAATTGCAGAAAAATCCCATACAATCCCCTAAATGTTCTCAAACCCCCACCAAATTCCAGCAACACCCCACATTATCCCAAAACATTTCCACAAAATCTAAGAAAATACCTCAAAATCCTTCATGTCTCCTCAAAATCCTACAAAATAACAAAAAATTCTACAACAGTACAAAGCAGTCCCACAAAATTACAGAAACGTCCTACCAAATCTCCACTAATTTCCACAAAATCTAAGAAAACACCTCAAAATCCTTCATGTCTCCTGAAAATCCCTTAAATTTCCACAAAACTCCTACAAAATCTCCACAATATCCTGCAAAATTCAAGAAAAATCCCACAAAATTCATTAAACGTTCTCAAAACCCCACCAAATTCCAGAAACATCCCACAATATCCCCACAAATTTCCACAAAATCAAAAAAATACCTCAAAATACTTCATGTCCCCTCAAAATCCCAAAAAATACCAGAAAATTCCGCAACATTACAAAAAAATTCCACAAAATTCCAGAAACATCCTACCAAATCTCCACAAAATTTCATTAAATCTAAGAAAATCCGTAACCATTCTTCACGTCTCCTCAAAATCACACCAAGTTTCCAGAAAAAACTCCCAACAGAATTGCAGAACGCTTCTTAAAAACCTACCAAATTCCAGAAACATCCCACAAACCCCCACAAATTTCCACAAAATCTAAGAAAATTCCTCAAAACCCTTCATGACTCCTCAAAATCCCTCAAAATTCCACAAAACTCCCACAAAATCACCCCAATATCCTATAAAATCTAAGAAAAATCCCAAAAATTGAAGAAAAATCCCACAAAAATCATTAAATTGCTCAAAACTCCACCAAATTCCAGAAATATCCCACAAAATCCCCACACAGTTTTCCACCAAATCTAAGAAAATACGTCAAAAGCCTTCATGTCATCTCAAAATCTTTCAAGATTCCACAAAACTCCCACAAAATCTCCCCAATATGCTACAAAATTCAAGAAAAATCCCACCAAATTGCAGAAAAATCCCATACAATTCCCTAAATGTTCTCAAAACCCCACCAAATTCCAGAAACCTCCTACAATATCCCCACACATTTCCACAAAATCTAAAAAATACCTCAAAATTCTTCATGTCTCCTCAAAACCCCACAAAATACCAGAAAATTCCGCAACAGTACAAAAAAATCTCACAAAATTCCAGAAACATCCTACCAAATCTCCACAAATCTCCACAAAATCTAATAAAAATCCCTCACAATTCTTCAAGTCCCCTCAAAATCACACCGAATTCCAGAAAAAACTCCAACACAATTGCAGAAAGATTCTCAGAACCCTACCAAATTCCAGTAACATCCCACAATATCCCCACAAATTTCCACAAAATCTAAGAAAACACCTCAAAATCCTTCATGTCTCCAGAAAATCCCTTAAATTTCCACAAAACTCCCACAAAATCTCCACAATATCCTGCAAAATTCAAGAAAAATCCCACAAAATTCATTAAATGTTCTCAAAACCCCACCAAATTCCAGAAACATCCCACAATATCCCCACAAATTTCCACAAAATCAAAAAAAATACCTCAAAATCCTTCATGTCACCTCAAAATCCCACAAAATACCAGAAAATTCCACAACAGTACAAAAAAAATCCACAAAATTCCAGAAACATCCTATCAAATCTCAACAAAATTTCACAAAATCTAAGAAACTCCCTAACCATTCTTCAAGTCTCCTCAAAATCACACCAAGTTTCCAGAAAAAACTCCAACAAAATTGCTAAAGCTTCTTAAAAACCTACCAAATTCCAGAAATATCCCACAAAATCCTTACACATTTACACAAAATCTAAGAAAATTCCTCAAAATCCTTCATGTCTCCTCAAAATCCCTCAAAATTCCACAAAACTCCCACAAAATCACCCCAATATCCTACAAAATCTAAGAAAAATCACACCAAATTGCAGAAAAATCCCAGAAAATTCATTAAATGTTCTCAAACCCCCACCAAATTCCAGAAACAGCCCACAATATCCACAAAATTCCACAAAATCTAAGAAAAATCCCTAACAATTCTTCAAGTCTCCTCAAAATCACACCAAGTTTCCAGAAAAAACTCCAACAAAATTGCAGAAAGCTTCTTAAAAACCTACCCAATTCCAGAAACATCCCACAAAATCCCCACACATTTCCACAAAACCAAAGAAACCTCAAAATCCTTCATGTCTCCTCAAAATCCCTCAAAATTCCACAAAACTCCCACAAAATCTCCTCAATATGCTACAAAATTCAAGACAAATCCCACAAAATTGCAGAAAAATCCCACACAATTCCCTAAATGTTCTCAAAACCCCAGCAAAGCTCCAGAAACAACCCACAAAATCCCCACAAATTTCCACAAAATAAAAAAAAATCCCTCAAAATTCTTCATGTCTCCTCAAAATCACACAAAATAACAGAAAATTCCACAACAATCAAAAAAAATCCCACAAAATTCCAGAAACATCCTACCAAATCTCCACAAAATTCCACAAAATCTAAGACAAATCCCTCACAATTCTTCAAGTCGCTACAAAATCCCCCATGATTTCACAAAAATCCCACAAAATCACCCCAATATCCTACAAAATTCAAGAAAAATCCCACCAAATCGCAGAAAAATCCCATACAATTCCCTAAATGTGTTGAAAACCCCACCAAATTCCAAAATCATTCCACAATATCCCCACTAATTTCCACAAAATCTAAGAAAACACCTCAAAATCCTTCATGTCTCCAGAAAATCCCTTAAATTTCCACAAAACTCCTACAAAATCTCCACAATTTCCTGCAAAATTCAAGAAAAATACCACAAAATTCATTAAATGTTCTCAAACCCCCACCAAATTCCAGAAACATCCCAAAATACCCCCACCAATTTCCACAAAATCTAAGAAAATACCTCAAAACCCTTCATGTCTCCTCAAAATCCCTCAAAATTCCACAAAACTCCCACAAAATCTCCCCAATATACTACAAAATTCAAGAAAAATCCCACCAAATTGCAGAAAAATCCCATACAATTCCCTAAATGTTCTCAAACCCCCACCAAATTCCAGAAACATCCCACAATATCCCCACACATTTCCACAAAATCTAAGAAAATACCTCAAAATTCTTCATGTCTCCTCAAAATCCCACAAAATACCAGAAAATTCTACAACAGTACAAAGCAATCCCACAAAATTCCAGAAACATCCTACCAAATCTCCACAAAATTCCACAAAAATCTAAGACAAATCCCTCACAATTCTTCAAGTCTCTTCAAAATCCCTCAAGATTCTACAAAAATCCCACAAAATCACCCCAATATTCCACAAAATTCAAGAAAAATCCCAAGAAATTGCAGAAAAATCCCACACCATTCCCTAAATGTTCTGAAAACCCCAGCAAATTCCAGTAACATTCCACAATATCCCCACAAATTTCCACAAAATCTAAGAAAATACCTCAAAATCCTTCATGTCTCCAGAAAAGCCCTTAAATTTCCACAAAACTCCTACAAAATCTCAACAATATCCTGCCAAATTCAAAAACATCCCACAAAATTCATTAAAGGCTCTCAAAACCCCACCAAATTCCAAAAACATCCCACAATATCCCCACAAATTTTTACAAAACCTAAAAAATACCTCAAAATTCTTCTTGTCTCCTCAAAACCCCAAAAATACCAGAAACATCATACCACGTCTCCACAAAATCTTCGAAAAATCCCTCACAATTCTTCAAGTCCCCTCAAAATCATACCTAATTCCAGAAAAAAATCTAAAAAAAATCCCTACATCTTCCCAAAACATTACCAAATTCCAGAAATATCCCACAAAATCCCCACACATTTCCACAAAATCTAAGAAAATACCTCAAAATTTTTCATGTCTCCTCAAAATCTTTGAAGATTCCACAGAACTGCCACAAAATCTCCTCAATATCCTACAAAATTCAAGAAAAATCCCACAAAATGGCAGAAAAATCCCACACAATTCCCTAAATGCTCTCAAAACCTCAGCAAATCTCCAGAAACATCCCACAAAATCCCCACAAATTTCCACAAAATATAAAAAAAAACCCCTCAAAATTCTTCATGTCTCCTCAAAATCCCACAAAATACCAGAAAATTCCACAACAGTACAAAAAAATCCCACAAAATTCCAGAAACATCCCACCAAATCTCCACAAAATTCCACAAAATCTAAGAAAAATCCCCCACAATTCTTCAAGTCTCCTCAAAATCCCACCAAATTCCAGAAAAAACTCCAACACAATTGCAGAAAGATTCTCAGAACCCTACCAAATTCCAGTAACATCCCACAATATCCCCACAAATTTCCACAAAATCTAAGAAAACACCTCAAAATCCTTCATGTCTCCAGAAAATCCCTTAAATTTCCACAAAACTCCCACAAAATCTCCACAATATCCTGCAAAATTCAAGAAAAATCCCACAAAATTCATTAAATGTTCTCAAAACCCCACCAAATTCCAGAAACATCCCACAATATCCCCACAAATTTCCACAAAATCAAAAAAAATACCTCAAAATCCTTCATGTCACCTCAAAATCCCACAAAATACCAGAAAATTCCACAACAGTACAAAAAAAATCCACAAAATTCCAGAAACATCCTATCAAATCTCAACAAAATTTCACAAAATCTAAGAAACTCCCTAACCATTCTTCAAGTCTCCTCAAAATCACACCAAGTTTCCAGAAAAAACTCCAACAAAATTGCTAAAGCTTCTTAAAAACCTACCAAATTCCAGAAATATCCCACAAAATCCTTACACATTTACACAAAATCTAAGAAAATTCCTCAAAATCCTTCATGTCTCCTCAAAATCCCTCAAAATTCCACAAAACTCCCACAAAATCACCCCAATATCCTACAAAATCTAAGAAAAATCACACCAAATTGCAGAAAAATCCCATAAAATTCCCTAAATGTTCTCAAAACCTCACCAAATTCCAAAAACATCCCACAATATCCCCACACATTTCCACAAAATCTAAGAAAATACCTCAAAATTCTTCATGTCTCCTCAAAATCCCACAAAATAACAGACAATTCCACAACAGTACAAAAAAATTCCACAAAATTCCAGAAACATCCTACCAAATCTCCACAAAATTCCACAAAATCTAAGAAAAATCCCTCACAATTCTTCAAGTCTCCTCAAAATCCCACCAAATTCCAGAAAAAACTCCAAAACAATTGCAGAAAGATTCTCAAAACCCCAGCAAATTCCAGTAACATTCCACAATATCCCCACAAATTTCCACAAAATCTAAGAAAATACCTCAAAACCCTTCATGACTCCTCAAAATCTTTCAAAATTCCACAAAACACCCACAAAATTTCCCCAATATACTACAAAATTCAAGAAAAATCCCACCAAATTGCAGAAAAATCCCATACAATTCCCTAAATGTTCTCAAAACCCCACCAAATTCCAGAAACGTCCCACAATATCATCACAACTTTCCACAAAATCTAAGAAAAATCCCTCACAATTCTTCAAGTCGCTACAAAATACCCCAAGATTCTACAAAAATCCCACAAATCAACCCATTATCCTACAAAATTCAAGAAGAATCCCACGAAATTGCAGAAAAATCCCATGCAATTCCCTAAATGTTCTGAAAACCCCACCAAATTCTAGAAACATCCCACGAAATCACCACAAAATTCCACAAAATCTAAGAAAAATCCCACAAAATTCTTCAAGTCTCCTCAAAATCCCTCAAGATTCCAGAAAAAAATCTCACAAAATTCCCTAAATCTTCCCAAAACCCAACTAAATTCCAGAAATATCCCAACAAATCTCAACGAAATTCCAAAGAAGCTAAGAAAAATCCCTCATAATTATTCAAGTCTCCACAAAATCCCTCAAAATTCCACAAAACTCCCACAAAATCTCCTCAATATCCAACAAAATTCAAGAAAAATCCCACGAAATTGCAGAAAAATCCCACACAATTCCCTAAATGTTCTCAAAACCCCACCAAAACTCTAGAAACATTGCACAAAATCCCCACAAATTTCCACAAAATCTAAGAAAAATCCCTCACAATTCTTCAAGTCTCTTCAAAATCCCTCAAGACTCTAAAAAAATCCCACAAAATCACCCCAATATGCTACAAAATTCAAGAAAAATCCCACCAAATTGCAGAAAAATCCCATACAATTCCCTAAATGTTCTGAAAACCCCACCAAATTCCAGAAACATCATACAATATCCCCACAAATTTCCACAAAATCGAAAAAAATACTTCAAAATTCTTCATGTCTCCTCAAAATCCCACAAAATAACAGAAAATTCCACAACAGTACAAAAAAATCCCACAAAATTCCAGAAACATCCTACCAAATCTCCACAAAACTCCACAAAAATCTAAGAAAAATCCCTCACAATTCTTCAAGTCTCTTCAAAATCCCTCAAGATTCTACAAAAATCCCACAAAATCACCCCAATATTCCACAAAATTCAAGAAAAATCCCACCAAATTCCAGAAAAATCCCACACCATACCCTAAATGTTCTGAAAACCCCAGCAAATTCCAGTAGCATTCCACAATATCCCCACAAATTTCCACAAAATCTAAGATAATACCTCAAAATCCTTCATGTCTCCAGAAAATCCCTTAAATTTCCACAAAACTCCTACAAAATCTCAAGAATATCCTGCCAAATTCAAAAATATCCCACAAAATTCATTAAAGGCTCTCAAAACCCCACCAAATTCCAGAAACATCCCACAATATCCCCACAAATTTTTACAAAATCTAAAAAATACCTCAAAATTCTTCTTGTCTCCTCAAAACCCCAAAAATACCAGAAACATCATACCACATCTCCACAAAATCTAGGAAAAATCCCTCACAATTCTTCAAGTCCCCTCAAAATCATACCTAATTCCAGAAAAAAATCTAAAAAAAATCCCTACATCTTCCCAAAACCTTACCAAATTCCAGAAATATCCCACAAAATCCCCACACATTTCCACAAAATCTAAGAAAATACCTCAAAATTTTGCATGTCTCCTCAAAATCTTTGAAGATTCCACAGAACTGCCACAAAATCTCCTCAATATCCTACAAAATTCAAGAAAAATCCCACAAAATGGCAGAAAAATCCCATACAATTCCCTAAATGTGTTGAAAACCCCACCAAATTCCAAAATCATTCCACAATATCCCCACAAATTTCCACAAAATCTAAGAAAATACCTCAAAATCCTTCATGTCTCCAGAAAATCCCTTAAATTTCCACAAAACTCCTACAAAATCTCAACAATATCCTGCAAAATTCAAAAACATCCCACAAAATTCATTAAAGGCTCTCAAAACCCCACCAAATTCCAAAAACATCCCACAATATCCCCACAAATTTTTACAAAATCTAAAAAATACCTCAAAATCCTTCATGTCTCCAGAAAATCCCTTAAATTTCCACAAAACTCCTACAAAATCTCCACAATATCCTGCAAAATTCAAGAAAAATTCCAAAAATTGAAGAAAAATCCCACAAAATTCATTAAATGTTCTGAAAACCCCACCAAATTCCAGAAATATCCCACAAAATCCCCACACATTCCAAAATTTCCAAAAAATCTAAGAAAAATCCCTCACAATTATTCAAGTCTCTTCAAAATCTTTCAAGATTCCACAAAACTCCTACAAAATCTCCTCAATATCCTGCAAAATTCAAGAAAAATCCCACAAAATTCATTAAACGTTCTCAAAACCCCACAAAATTCCAGAAACATCCTACAATATCCCCACAAATTTCCACAAAATCTAAGAAAATACCTCAAAATCCTTCATGTCTCCTCAAAATCCCAAAAAATAACAGAAAATTCTATAACAGTACAAAAAAATCCCACAAAATTCCAAAAACATCCTACCAAATCTCAACAAAATTCCACAAAAATCTAAGAAAAATCCCCTACAATTCTTCAAGTCTCTTCAAAATCCCTCAAGATTCTACAAACATCCCACAAAATCACTCCAATATCCTACAAAATTCAAGAAAAATCCCAAGAAATTGCAGAAAAATCCCATGCAATTCCCTAAATGTTTTGAAAACCCCACCAAATTCTAAAAACATTCCACAATATCCCCCCTAATTTCCACAAAATATAAAAAAATTACCTCATAACCCTTCATGTCTCCTCAAAATCCCTCAATGTTCCACAAAACTCCCATGAAATCACCCCAATATCCTAGAAAAATTTAAGAAAATTCCCTAAAAATGCCGGAAATATCCTACAAAATTCATTAAATATTCTCAAAACCGTACCAAATTCCAGAAACATCCCGCAAAATCCCCACATATTTCCACAAAATCTAAGAAAATTCCTCAAAATCATTCATGTCTCCTGAAAATCCCTTAAATTTCCACAAAACGCCTACAAAATCTCCACAATATCCTGCAAAATTCAAGAAAAATCCCCCAAAATCACAGAAAAATCCCTCACAATTCCCTAAATGTTCCCAAAACCCCACCAAATTCCCGTAACATCCCACAATATCCCCACACATTTCCACAAAATCTAAGAAAATACCTCAAAACCCTTCATGTCTCCTGAAAATCCCTTAAATTTCCACAAAACGCCTACAAAATCTCCACAATATACTGCAAAATTCAAAAACATCCTACAAAATTCATTAAATGTTCTGAAAACCCCACCAAATTCCAGAAACATCCCACAATATCCCCACACATTTCCACAAAATCTAAAAAATACCTCAAAATTCTTCATGTCTCCTCAAAACCCCACAAAATACCAGAAAATTCCGCAACAGTGCAAAAAAATCTCACAAAATTCCAGAAACATCCTACCAAATCCCACAAAATCTAAGAAAAATCCCTCACAATTCTTCAAGTCCCCTCAAAATCACACCGAATTCCAGAAAAAAATCTAAAAAAAATCCCTACATCTTCCCAAAATCCTACCAAATTCCAGAAATATCCCACAAAATCCCACAAATTTCCACAAAATCTAAGAAAAATCACTCACAATTCTTCATGTCACCTCAAAATCTTTCAAGATTCCACTAAACTCCTACAAAATCTCCTCAATATCCTACAAAATTCAAGAAGAATCCCACGAAATTGCAGAAAAATCCCATACAATCCCCTAAATGTTCTCAAACCCCCACCAAATTCCAGCAACACCCCACATTATCGCAAAACATTTCCACAAAATCTAAGAAAATACCTCAAAATCCTTCATGTCTCCTCAAAATCCTACAAAATAACAAAAAATTCTACAACAGTACAAAGCAGTCCCACAAAATTACAGAAACGTCCTACCAAATCTCCACTAATTTCCACAAAATCTAAGAAAACACCTCAAAATCCTTCATGTCTCCTGAAAATCCCTTAAATTTCCACAAAACTCCTACAAAATCTCCACAATATCCTGCAAAATTCAAGAAAAATCCCACAAAATTCATTAAACGTTCTCAAAACCCCACCAAATTCCAGAAACATCCCACAATATCCCCACAAATTTCCACAAAATCAAAAAAATACCTCAAAATACTTCATGTCCCCTCAAAATCCCAAAAAATACCAGAAAATTCCGCAACATTACAAAAAAATTCCACAAAATTCCAGAAACATCCTACCAAATCTCCACAAAATTTCATTAAATCTAAGAAAATCCGTAACCATTCTTCACGTCTCCTCAAAATCACACCAAGTTTCCAGAAAAAACTCCCAACAGAATTGCAGAACGCTTCTTAAAAACCTACCAAATTCCAGAAACATCCCACAAACCCCCACAAATTTCCACAAAATCTAAGAAAATTCCTCAAAACCCTTCATGACTCCTCAAAATCCCTCAAAATTCCACAAAACTCCCACAAAATCACCCCAATATCCTATAAAATCTAAGAAAAATCCCAAAAATTGAAGAAAAATCCCACAAAAATCATTAAATTGCTCAAAACTCCACCAAATTCCAGAAATATCCCACAAAATCCCCACACAGTTTTCCACCAAATCTAAGAAAATACGTCAAAAGCCTTCATGTCATCTCAAAATCTTTCAAGATTCCACAAAACTCCCACAAAATCTCCCCAATATGCTACAAAATTCAAGAAAAATCCCACCAAATTGCAGAAAAATCCCATACAATTCCCTAAATGTTCTCAAAACCCCACCAAATTCCAGAAACCTCCTACAATATCCCCACACATTTCCACAAAATCTAAAAAATACCTCAAAATTCTTCATGTCTCCTCAAAACCCCACAAAATACCAGAAAATTCCGCAACAGTACAAAAAAATCTCACAAAATTCCAGAAACATCCTACCAAATCTCCACAAATCTCCACAAAATCTAATAAAAATCCCTCACAATTCTTCAAGTCCCCTCAAAATCACACCGAATTCCAGAAAAAAATCTAAAAAAAATCCCTACATCTTCCCAAAACCCTTCCAAATTCCAGAAATATCCCACAAAATCCCACAAATTTCCACAAAATTTCAGAAAAATCCCTCACAATTCTTCATTTCACCTCAAAATCTTTGAAGATTCCACAGAACTGCCACAAAATCTCCTCAATATCCTACAAAATTCAAGAAAAATCCCACAAAATGGCAGAAAAATCCCACACAATTCCTTAAATGTTCTCAAAACCCCACCAAATCTCCAGAAACATCGCACAAAATCCCCACAAATTTCCACAAAATCTAAGAAAAATCTCTCACAATTTTTCAATGCTAAAATCCCACAAAATACCAGAAAATTCCACAACAGTGGAAAAAAATCCCAGAAAACTCCCAAAATATCCCACCAAATCCCCACAAATTTCCACAAAATTTCAGAAAAATCCCTCACAATTCTTCAAGTCGCTACAAAATCCCCCAAGATTTTACAAAAATCCCACAAATCACCCCAATATCCTACAAAATTCAAGAAGAATCCCACCAAATTGCAGAAAAATCCCATACAATTCCCTAAATGTTCTCAAACCCCTACCAAATTCCAGCAACATCCCACAATATCCCCACACATTTCCACAAAATCTAAAAAAATACCTCAAAATACTTCATGTCTCCTCAAAATCCCTCAAAATTCCAAAAAACTCCCACAAAATCTCCCTAATATCATACAAAATTCAAGAGAAATATGACAAAATTGCAGAAAAATCCCACAAAATTCATTAAATGTTCTCAAAACCCCACCAAATTCCAGAAACAATCCACGAAACCCCTACAAATTTCCACGCAATCTAAGAAAACACCTCCTTCATGTCTCCTCAAAATCCCACAAAATAATAGAAAATTCCACAACAGTACAAAAAAATCCCACCAAATTCCAGAAAGATCCCACCAAATTGCCACAAATTTCCACAAAATTTCAGAAAAATCCCACAAAACTCTTCAAGTGTCCTCAAAATCCCTCAAGATTCCAGAAAAAAATCTCACAAAATTCCCTGAATCTTTCCAAAACCATGCCAAATTCCAGAAACATCCCACCAAATCTCCAAAAAATTCCAAAGCAGCTAGGAAAACTCCCTCAAAATTCTTCAAGTCTCCACAAAAACCCTCAGAATTCAAGGAAAATCCCACAAAATTGCAGCAATCTACTCAAAAGCCCAACAAATTCCTGCAACATCCCACAATATCTAAACAAATTTCCACAAAATCTTAGAAAATACCTCAAAATTCTTCATGACTCTGCAAAAGCCCACAAAATTCCACAAATCTCCGAGAAAATCTCATCAATAACCTACAAAATTCAAGGAAAATCCCACCAAATTGCTGGAAAATCCCACACAATTCTCTAAATGTTCTCAAAAACCCACCAAATTCCACAAATATCCCACAAAATCTAAACAAATTACCACAAAATCGAAGAAAATACCTCAAAATTCTTCAAGTCTCCTCAAAATCCCTCAAGATTCCAGAATTATCCCACAAAATTATTTAAACTTTTGCAAAATCCCATAAAACTCAAAAAAAATCCCATGAAATTGCAAAAAATTTTTTAAAAATCCCTCAATCTTCTTAAACCCCCCAAAAATTCCAGAAACATCCCACAAAATATCCTCAAATTTCCACTAAATTCCACAAAAATCCCACAAAATTCCTGAAACATCCCACCAAATTCCAGAAAAGTCCCACAAAATTATTTAATCTACATTTGTCTTGGCAATTGTAGATCCCGGCTGCTCTTGCCCCTCTTCTGCTTGCCACTTGAATTTTAGCAGTACAGCTGCAATTGCCTCTTTCAATCAGTGCTACCCACTGTGCTTTTGTCACAGGGAACTCAGGATTTTTGTTTCAGGCATCATGATCACTAGAGATCAAAATGCTCCCAAGTCCCTGAGCACTAAGTCGAGGGCAATTAAAGCCACACAGGTCACATTTGCAGTGCTCAAACACAGCCCTGTTGCTGCTGCTGCTGCTGCTGAAATAGAATCAACTGACAGAGGCCATCACAGAAATTGCCTCTGCAGTGGCAAATAAAATGAAAAAATCCACCAGGAGAAAGAAAAACCAGAACTCCCCAACTCGCTTCATTGTTTCTTCTGAGCAGCAGAAGAAAAAGGAACAGGGCACCTTTCAGGCAGCTCCACAAGCTCAGGGTTCTCATTTCATTGGGAATCTGAGATGCAATTGGCCTTGTTAAAAGGATAAAAGCAAAGGGAATGAATTGGGAATTATTAGGAAAAAATGACCCTTCTTACACACAAAGTTCACCAAGTCATTCCCTGCATTTCTCCTTTTCACATTTTTTCTCTCATCCACTGAGAGCTCCAGCTTATCATGTTCTGCTGCTTATCATCACCTGATTGTGCTCTTGATTTCTCCCAGTGCAAGAGATGTAGAATCATCTCAACTGAACACAGAAACAAACTCCCTCTGTCAGCCCATCTTCATGTTCCAGATCACTTTCCAGATGTCCATGGGGCTGTTGGAATGATGAGCTCTCCACTGCTGGCTGCAGGCTCTGGAGATTCTTTCTCCACATTCAGCCAGGCTTGTATTCCCCAACAATTCCTGGTAGCCCATCATGTTTTCTTTGGGTAGAAGAGGAACAATGAAAACCTCACCAATGGCACAACTCCCCTGTGCACAAGGAAAAGAAAGAACAAGTTGTCAAGTTCTTCAAACATTTGTCCTGCTTTGCTGGACCCCGACCCCGACCCCGGCCCCGGCCCCGGCTCCTCCCGGGGCCCGCGGAGGACACAGGCGGTGCGGCCGCTGCCGCCGCCTCCGCTGCGGCTTCCCCGGCCCGAGCTCCGCCGCTGTCGCGTTCCAATGAGGGAACGCCTGCGGGTGCCCGGCCCGGGGAGCTCGGGGAGCGCTCGGGGGCCGTTCCTGGCCCCGGGCCGAGCACTGACGGCCGCGTCTCTTCCCCAGGGAAGGCGCAGCAGGCCCTGCAGCAGCGCTACCGAGTGGGTTCACTGCTGGGGCGCGGCGGCTTTGGCAGAGTTTTTGCGGCCACTCGGCTCTCGGACGGACTCCCGGTGAGCAGAGGGGCCGGCGGCGGGCGGAGGAGGAGGAGGGGGCGGAGGAGGAGGATGGGGCTGGACACGGTGGGCGGTGAGCTGAATCCGCTGTTCCCTTTGGCTTGCAGGTGGCCATCAAAAAGGTGCCACGGAACCGCGTCCGGCACTGGGGCGAGCTGGTGAGTGAGCGGGGCCAGCGGCAGAAGCCGGGCCGTGCCGGGCGGGGATGAGCCGGGGCCCGGCAGGGTGGGAGCCGCCAGGACACCTGCAGGGAGAGCGGGCGTGGGGCCAGCGGAGGGCACAGAGCATCCCGGGCTGGCTGAGGGCTTCCCGAGCCCTGGCACGGCCTCAGCCCCACTGACGGCACCGTGCTCCTCCCGCAGCCCGACGGCACCAGCGCACCCCTGGAGATAGTGCTGCTGGACAAGGTGTCCACAGGCTTCCCCGGTGTGGTGCAGCTGCTGGAATGGTTTCAGCTCCCCAACACCATCGTGATGGTGCTGGAGCGCCCGGAGCGGTGTCAGGACCTGCGACGTTTCATTCGGGCACGGAGGTTCCTGTCCGAGGAAGAGGCGCGGGAGCTGTTCCAGCAGGTGCTGGCGGCCGTGCGGCACTGCACCAGCTGCGGGGTCCTGCACCGAGATATCAAACCTGAGAACGTCTTGGTAGACCTGGACACCGGCGAGGCAAAACTGATCGACTTCGGCTGTGGCACCTACCTGCAGGACACAGCCTACACTCAATTTGCAGGTGAGCCCACACAGGGGCAGGCTCCCGGTCCTGGCATCTCCTGGCCCAACCTGGGTGTGGCAGCAGGGATTCTCCCAGGACTGGGGCTGGGGCTGGGGCAGCCAGCCTGACAAAATCCCCCGTGGGTGGGGATAGCAGAGAGGGGGAGCCAGAACCTGTGCACCAGCTGGTTTGGTGTGCAGGTGAGAAGAGGATTGGACTGCTCTGCTCACCTGGTTTGCCTTGGTTCAAAATATTTTTTGGGCAATGCCAGCAGGGAGGATGTGGGTATGGTTTTTCCCCAGCACTGAGTGGGTATTTCCCTTTGTGTGTCATGGTCGGGCCTTGCCAGGGTTTCTGCTGCCCTCTTCCAGCACCAGTGGCTTCTTTTCCAACCCCAGGTTTGTACCCAAGTCCCAGGTGCTGGCGAGAGGGCAGCAGGTCACCCCGTGGGCCACTGGGGCAGCCCCCACATGCCCAGGGATGCTGGGGCCAGGCTCTGGGAGCAGCAGCATCCCCCTGATGAGCTCCATCCATATTCCATAGGAACACCGTCATACAGCCCCCCGGAATGGAACGACTTCGGCTGGTACCATGGCGAGGCAGCGACCGTCTGGTCCCTGGGCATCCTGCTGCACGAGATGGTCTGCGGGGAGCACCCTTTCAGGAGGGGCAGGAACATCAGATGGGGCCAGCTCCCGCTGCCACAACGGCTCTCCCAAGGTGGATCCTCATCCCTGGGCACGGGGGGAACACCAGGGTTGGGAGACAGCAGCGGGCTCGTGAGCATCCCGCTCTGGCAGCTGCTGAGGAGGTGGCACATGTCCTGCTCTCCTGCTCTCCTCCAAAACAAAGAATTGATGGGAAAGTTTAGGCCCAGCTCTGAGCACATCCAGCGTGGCCTGGGCACGGGAATAGTGGGGCAAAGCCGACAGGAGCCTTCTCCAACTGACCAGTGGTTTGTGGTTTCTCTCCCCAGACTGCCAAGTTCTGATCAGGTGGTGTTTATCCCTGAACTCCTTGGACAGGCCCTCATTAGAAGACCTGTCCTGTGATCCCTGGATGCAGGATATTCATCAGCCCTAGAAGAAGGGAGAGAGCCACGGGCACAGTGATGCAGGGACCTGGTAAGTTACAGCTCCACACATGCCCTGGCAATCAGCAGCAAAGAAACCCAGACTTTTTTGTCCTGCCTGTGTCACTGCACTGGGGTCATCGAATGGGAACACACAGCCCTTGTGCTGGAGCTGAGCTGCTCTGCCCAGCACTGGTGGGCACCATCTGAGCTGGTTTAGCTTGTCCTGTTTCACTGACAGCCGGGCCCTGGGCAGAACCCTGACAGCCTGGTGTCACCCCAGGGAAGAAGGAGCCCCTGGAGAAGCTGTACCAGGTGGGGCTGCTGCTGCTGCTGCTGGAGACATGGAGGACAGCAGCAAGGATGACAACCTCTTCCTCCACCTGGCCAGCGGGAGCTGGCGATGATGGACTTTGATTCTGGAACCTTCTTCAAAGCCAGGCTCCACAGGGAATTTTCAGGTAAGTCCAGACCCAGGGGGATGCTCCCAGATTTGTGCATTGGCCGGGAACCAAAGGTTTCCCTTTCACTGGGGCAGATGCAACTGATTCCTCAGTGGCTGCCCCGCTGGTTTTTGGCAGGGCTGGGGGCGTGGGCTGGGGTGGTTACGAAATGGGAGTGGGATCCTGGCCCTGCCAAGAGCCCCCAGCACCCACCGTGCCCCGGGCTGGGGCTGGGGCAGCCAGCCCGACACAAACAAACCCCCATGGCAGGAGCACAGGTGGGACTCCAGAACCTGAGCACGGCTGCTTTGCTGTGCAGGCAAGGAAGGGCTTGGGCTGCTCCACTCCCCTGCTTTGCTTTGGGATCACCGTGATTTTGGGGGACAGTGCAGGGGGGAAGGGAGAAAGCATGGGCTTCCCTCACCCATGGGTGGGTTTTTCCCCAGAATGTAGGGGTTGGGCCTTCCTCAAGCTCCTGACAGACATAAGATTTTTTACCATTTTTCTTGTTTCCCCTTTTTGTCTGTAACCTATTTTCATTAATTTGTTGTTTGTTTTTCTAAAGGAAGCGTTCTAGGTGGGGTCCAGTCTGGATCAGGAAGTGCTTGGGACCAGCTGTGGCGTGGATGGGCCGTGCCCTTGGAGAAGACTGAGGACATCGTTTGGGACCAGCTTTTCTTGTGGCAGCGGATGGTGTGAGGTGGGTCCTCATCTCCTTGGCATGGCTGGGACAAGAGCTTTTGGGAGATGGCAGCGGGCACAGGAGCATCCCGCTCTGGGCAGCTGCTGAGGGGCTGGATCTGCCGTGGCTGGCTGCAGGCTGGGCACATGTCCTGCCCTCCTGCTCTGCTCCCCAAGGCAGCAGTGATGGGCAGCTTTGGGCCCAGCTCTGAGCACGGCCAGCATGGCCTGGGCACCGCGGCTGGCTGGGACAAGGGGACAGGAGCCTTCAGCTGACGGGCGGTTTCTGCTTTCTGTCCTTGCAGCCGGGCTCTGCGGATGCTGAGGCTGCTCTGGGCTCTGCCAGGGCTCTGCTGGGCTCAGCACCGGGCCGGGATCAGCCAAAGAAGAAACGCTGTGACCTGCAGCAGAGACTTGAGCATTTTGGCAATGCAGCTCAAGTCTGCAGAGTGTCCACCTCCAAGGGAAAACATGACACCCCCCCAAAAATTAAACTTGTTCCATGACTTCTGAAATGAAATCCATCTGGGATGACCCCAAATGACATTTTTCAGCTTGCTCAAGCTGTAGCTCAGCCCTTCTCTGAACAGTTCTCTCCCTCACCTGCCTTTTACTTCACAACTGCTCCCTCCTTTCCCCCAGTGAGTTCCCAGCCCATCACAATCTCCATCACACTGCAGCCTTCCTTGATGCCCCTCACCACGAGTAAGGCCAAGCCCCAGTCTCAGGGACTCATCCTGTCACTGGCTGAAGAGCAGCAATGTCTGTCTGTGCCAGGGGCTCTTGGATGTCTCTGTATCCATGGACAGAAGGGTCTGTCTGTGCCAGGGGCTCTTGGATGTCTCTGTATCCATGGACAGAAGGGTCTGTCTGTGCCAGGGGCTCTTGGATGTCTCTGTATCCATGGACAGAAGGGTCTGTCTGTTCCAGGGGCTCTTGGATGTCTCTGTATCCATGGACAGAAGGGTCTGTCTGTGCCAGGGGCTCTTGGATGTCTCTGTATCCATGGACAGAAGGGTCTGTCTGTGCCAGGTGCTCTTGGATGTCTCTGTATCCATGGACAGAAGCTCTGTCCTTGCAAAGGTTTCCATAATATCTTTGTACCCATGAGTATGGAATGAACACAGAGAGTGAAAGTGTCAGTCACGTTGTTTGCACACTCCTTCCTTTCCATACAAGACACATCCATGCACACCCACACGTACAGATATATTAAAAGGAGAGGGATGGATAGAGATTTCCCACAGAGCTCTCACTTTGGCAGAACTCACCTTGTAAGCCATGGCCAGGGCATTTTTTTCCCAGCTCTGTGTCAGTAGGTGTCCAAGAGCTGAAGGGAACAGCATTTAGAAGCAGTTTCAGGATTTCTAGGCAGGAAAGGGAGCTGACAACCATCCACATAACTCACCATATTTGTCAGGATGGGCTGCTGGTTCTTTAGGAATATGGCACAATGGAGACACGAGACTTGGGATAATCCCAGCTCTCTGTGGATCTGTGCAAAGCTGGAGCAGCAGAAACACCTTGTGTCTTCTTTGGGGACACAAGGTCCAAGGAGCTGGGCTGGCAGAGCGTGACCTGGGCTGGTGGCAGGTGAAGTGCCATTTCATGACATCCCGGAGTGGCACAGGACAAAGCTCCAAGCAGCCACAGCCCCACTGAGGAAGTCCTTGGAGTGCTGCACATCCCATAGGAAAAGCTGCATTCACTCACTCCATTGGCATTTATCACTTCCATTTGCAACACTTTAGGTCCAAGTTTCAAACTGCAAAATTTTTACACTCAAGACACAGTCATGAAGAACATGCATTTCAATTTCCTATTCCTTTAACTGCAGTGTAAAATATCTTGGTATTGGAAAACATCCATCAAATCTCTAAAAGAAGGCAGCTAATGGATCCTTTCCACTAGCACGTGTACAAACTAAGGAACTAAAATCAAAGCTGAGTTCTCTTTTTCAAAAGATCAGTTACCTCTTTATTACTCCAGAGTTATAGAAGATTTTTCACTACACATTTGGGGGTAATTTTTATCTTTCATATTTTTTTGTGCTTTTTTTGTTTTCTTTTGTTTTTTGTTTTGGGTTTTTTTTTGTTTTGGGGTTTTTTTATGGTTTTGGTTTTTTTTTTTAACAGAAAGCATGTCCTAGAAAAGGCAGGTCCTTTGCTCCTGGTTCCCGTGTGGAGCAGCTCCCTTCCCGCTGGCTGAGCTGCTCAGGCAGAGCCCGGCAGCTCCTGGCCCTGCAGGGCTGAGGCTTTTCCCCGTTGCTGGGCACAGACTGATGGAGCAGCACTGCTGAGCACGGGCACACGCAGAGGGAGCAGAGCAGCTGCCTTTGCCCACCTGAAGCTCCAAGGCCAAACTCTGAGCAGGCACGGCTGCAAGAGACTCGCAGGCTCCCTGTTGGCTCTGCTGCCCCACTTGTGCCCGGCCCAGCTCTGCGGGAGGCAGAGGGAGAACAAGGGGCAGCTCCCTCCCAGCCCCAGCCCAGGGACCCCTCCAGCCCCGGGCCTTGGGCCACTGTCAGCACCCGCTGCTCCAGCCACCGCTTCTGCTGGCACTGACAGCAACAACCAAACTGGGGCTGGTCCCCAGGGAGCAGCAGCAGTGCCTGCATCTGATCCCTCAGCCTGGGGCAGCCCCCTGGGGGAACAGAGGGCACAGCAAGAGGGACAAAACCAGGCAGGGGCAGAGACTGGGAAGAGCCAGAGCTGGGAGCAGCAACAGCTGCTTCATTGCACTCCTGGAGAAAGCTCTTGGCTGGCTCAAAGCACTGAAAGGTGTGAAAGGCAGAGAGGAGGCCACGCCAAACAATGCTCCTGTTTTCACACCTTCCTGTAATAAATGGAAATGATTCGTGCTAACTAAATTGTAACTATTTGGAAAGTTATTATTAGGAGCAATCAAGGGAATTGGTGTTACAAGGCAGATGTACCCCTCTACAGATGTTACATGTTAAAATTAAGGTACAGGATGTAGAATGAGATAAGAAATGTCCCAAGAGAAAATCGACCTTGAGATGGATAAAGTTGGAATGACTTTAGGCAGAGGGCCTGAAAATTATAAAATATAAGACTAATTAGTGGAGCACAATGCTCACTTACATAACACAACACTTAGTACGCACACACAGCCTGTAAGGTTATCCAGAGGACAACGAGGATGAGTGTAAGCCTTCATCCAAAAGACCACCGAAAGAAGACTGAAGACCCCGTAGCAACAAGTGAAGCATGCACCATGAAGAACAGTGATGTAAAATTTAAAAATTGGAAGTAGGGGGAAACTTATGGGAAACATGAATGAATATGTATAAGCATACAGTATATAAGTTTAGTTTGAATTGCTTTGTTTTGTACGTGAGGTGGGGTGAGAAGCCCTCCCCATACCCCAGTCACTCTTGCTTATGCTTTAATCATAATTACTGGCAAGCTATATTCATATATATATTCATACATATATATATATATGAATATATGAATATATTCATGAAATTGTACTCTTTTACTAAACTGTATTCCTTCTATATCAAATTGCTCTTCAATCCACTAAATTGTATTATTGTATTCTATTCACTAAACAATATTTTTTTTCTTGTTATTAAACTGCTGTTAACCCAATAGCCCTAGCTGTCCAAATTTCAATTTCATTTATGACACTGCCCTTGGGTGAGTTACAGCCACAGCGAGAGGGAGGAGGAGATGATCCCACCCATGGCTGCTGCTGGCTCCAGACATTTGCTGAGATAAAGCTGAGCCAGAGCTTCAGCATCTCCCCCAAAATCACAGAATCACAGAATGCCTTGGCTTGGAAGAGACCTTAAAGTTCATCTCATTCCATCCCCTGCCATGGCAGGGACACCTTCCACTATCCCAGGCTGCTCCAAGCCCCATCCATCCTGGCCTTGGACACTTCCAGGGATCCAGGGGCAGCCACAGCTTCTGTGGGCAAGCTCTGATCTCTGCCCAGGTGAGCAGGGACAGGAGCCGAGGGAACGGCTGGAGCTGGGCCAGGGCAGGGCTGGGCTGGAGATGAGCAAAAGCTTCTTCCCGCACAGGGGGCTGGGGCAGTGCCCAGGCTCCCCAGGGAATGGGCACGGCCCCGAGGCTGCCGCAGCTCCAGGAGCCTTTGGCCAGCGCTGCCAGGGATGCACAGGCTGCGATTGTTGGGGTGTCTGTGCAGGGCCGGGGGCTGCACTCCATGATCCCAATGGGTCCCAGATGCCAGCTCAGCCCCTTGTGCAACTCTCACCCTTTGGCTCAGCCTTTGTGTGCCCTGGAGGCGCTGGCAGAGCTGATGGGGTGGGGCAGGAGCGGGGCAGCCCCAGCGTTCCCCTGGCAGTGACAGCACAGCCGGGCCAGCAGCCCCAGCGTTCCCCTGGCAGTGACAGCACAGCCGGGCCAGCAGCCCCAGCGTTCCCCTGGCAGTGACAGCACAGCCGGGCCAGCAGCCCCAGCGTTCCCCTGGCAGTGACAGCACAGCCGGGCCAGCAGCCCCAGCGTTCCCCTGGCAGTGACAGCACAGCCGGGCCAGCAGCCCCAGCGTTCCCTCCCTGGAGACGCTCCAAGGGAAGCGGCCAGAGCCGCGTCCAGTCAGCGGAACTGAGCGGCCACTGAGCACCCCCGGCCTGGGCTGCTGTGGATTCCTCTGCACACAGCTCGGGGAAGGTGCCCTTGGCCACCCCCACAGTGCCACAGACAAGTGTCACACACAGTTACAGAGCTCTGCACACAGCTGCCAGCAGGAATCAATTAAAAAAAAAAATAAAATTAAAACCACCAAAGAAACAAGATAAAGGGGACTCCTCCCAGCAGATCTTTTCCACCCTTCAGTTGTCACACCTGCATGCGCACAAGACCTGGGGCTGTAAAAAACGAGGCTTCATCGGCACATTTGCAGGAAAAATCAGGTTTAGGACAGGCTATCAGCAGAACTGTTCTCAGCTGGGTGAAAAAGGCCCCTTTGGCAGCTGCAGGGCCATTGAAAATGCAGATCCTCAGGCCATGGGGGAGAAAAGGGCTCTGAATTCCCCTCCCCTGACACACAAACCCTGCTCCCAGGCTGCTCCCCACACAGGATTCTACTGGAGGACTGTGGAAAGCTGAGAGTTGGCTCTGGCTTCTTCATGTTCCATGTCCTAAAGCTGCCTGGGAGAAGAAATTTAGGGTCAGCTCCACTGGCACAATCCCTCCTGGCCCAGGGCACAGCCCCAGGAAGGTCTTTGCTCCTCGCTCGGCCCTCCCTGGGGAGGCTGGCAGGGCTCGCAGGTTTATGGCATTTGTTCTTGCTGCCCCTCACATCCCACTGCCCCACAGAGAGCCCCGAGCCACCCGTGAGGGACAGGCCCTGCTGGGCCAGGCCTGGGCTCAGGGCTTGGCCTTTCTGCTTCCTCCAACCCAGCCAGGCCTGGCTCAGCATTGCAGTTCCTGTGCTGTGCCCCAAGCTCGCTCGGGCCCTGCTGGAAAGGGACCTGAGGTACCTCCATCCCCTCGGGCAGTGCATGGGAGAAAACAACAAACTTCTCAGGAGGATGGCAACAAACTTTCAGCTGCAGACTTTAGAGAATGAGGTCCTCGGAAAATCATAAAGCTGCATGCAATTAGAGGAAATCACTTCACTAAGCACTGACTGAGCCAACTCGCCCAACCGGTCCAACTTCAAGCTATCCAGATTTTGAAAACTGGAAGTCAGGAGAAAAGAGAGGGACAGAGATCCACAGTCAGCCTTGGATCCAGCACCATCTCAGCTGCTGAGAGCTCCAGGGCCGTGGCACATGTCAGTGTCACACCCGTGTCACAGCCTCACCTGCTCTGCTCCCTCTCCCAGCTGGGGTTTTTGGGGTGCCAGGGGCTTGGCAGCCACTTTGGGGCTGGAGCAGAGGCTGCAGTGGCTGGGCTGGGGCAGTGACCGCCCCACACAGGCAGAACTTGCTCTGCCCCCAAACACACCCTGGAGATGTCTGGGGCCATTCATCATTTCTCTGCTCTCCAGCGCTGAGGCAACGCACTCTGGCTACAGCTCTGAGCTTGTGCCCATGGCAACCAGCCCTGGCAATGGGGCTCCATGGAGCTGCTCTCAAGAGCCCCCAAAGAGCTGGGGAGTGCCCCAAAACCTCCTTAGAAATGTGAGATTACCTTAAAATCTCGTTGGGAATATCCAAATATCCAAAACTCACTAACGGGCTTCCCCTCCATTCATCATCCCCAAACTTTGGCTGTCTCATTGCAGACCCCACCCCACCTCCCCAATCCCAACCCCAACCCATCCCATCCCTGCTGGACATCAAGATCCCCTTCCCAAGCCCTATTTCCCCCATTTCACACCTCCCAAACTCCATCCCACCCATCCTGCCCCACCCAATGCCCATCTCACCCCTCCTGATTTGCATCCCACTTCACCCAATCCCCTTCCAACCCCATTCCACCTGATGCCTTCAGAAGGCTGACCTAGAACAGAGGCTGGACAGAGTTAAGAATAAAGTTTCTTAAAAGGCCTTAAAGGATACACCTTGGGCAGTACCATAACCTGTACTTGTAGCCAGGGCTACACCCAGGATGGACCAAAAATGGTCACAAAAATGAACAACTGATCACAAGGTCTCACATTTTTAGAAGTTTAGGTCCATCTGCATATTTGGGTTCATTGTCCAGTTACAGCTTCAGATGATGAAGTCCCATCCTTCTTGTTTTCTCTCTTCAGTCCACCCTTGTTTATGCTTTTGGGCTTGGAACTTGTAACGACTGTCCTTGGTATCAAGCTAGAAAAGGAATTGTTTTGTCTACCTGTTGTAGTTTAAGGCCTGGCGATCTGAAGATTTCGGGATGTAACGGAAAGTTAGCAAAAACCCCTCTCTGTTAGGATAGTAAAACCTTCTGTAATTAGCAAATAGCACTCAAGTGTAACGTAAGCAGATGGGAGTAACACAATGACCCTAGGTTATAGAAGGTCAAATTCTCCTGCAATAAACGCCATTGCTTTGCCATCCATCACATTGATGTCTTGTGGGTAGATTGGCCGGGTGGCCATGGGGGGAGGCCACGGTGCTGGCTCCTGAATTGGGGTGTTTGCCTTGCTTGGAAAACCTACACTACCTACTCTGTGAAGAGAGCTCAGTGACACCTAATGTGAAGTTCAAAACTACAAAGCTAGGCAGTGATATGACATGAAAGATATGAAAGCTAAAATTTAAGGCAACACACCCTGAGGGGCTGCGAAATCCAGTCATTTTGGGTGGGATTGAGTAGATTTCAGTGGGACTGAGCGGTTTTGAGGTGACAGATCAAACCCTCTCGTCTCCTTGAGTGCCAAGAAATGGAGACAACTCCACCAAATAACCCCACAACCCCTGAATACTCCAAAGTATCTCCCAGATTCCCTTGAAGCATTAATAAATGTGAGGTTTTAGATGCCTTTGATGAGTTTGTAGACATTTATTCCAATTTTGTCTGTTTTAAAGGGATGAAAATGAATCAAAAGATAGAACCAAACCAGAATGACCACCAGCCCAGTGTGTTGCCAACACAGATCACTGGGAACGTGGGTCATCAGAGCTCTGCCCAACGTGGGTCCTCTGATGGGGGATGGAGCTGGGGCAGTGCACAAAGCTCTTCCTGCACTTGGGGCACTCGCAGGGCTTCCCTTACCGGTGCCTCTGTTGGTGTCTGGCCAAGTGAGAGCTCTGGGTGAAGCTCTTCCCACACTGGGGACACTCGTAGGGCCTCTCCCCAGTGTGGATGCGCCGGTGCCTGATGAGGTGGGAGTTGTGCTTGAAGCCCTCCCCACAGTCAGGGCAGCGGAAGGGCCTCTCATCCGTGTGACTCCGCTGGTGCAGGAGGAGATTGGAACTACTGTGAAACCTCTTCCCACACTGGAGACACTCATAGGGCCGCTCCCCAGTGTGGATCATCTGGTGGATGGTCAGCTGGGACCTCCGGCTGAAGGTCATCCCACATTCCCCGCACTCATAGGGCTGTTCCCTGGTGTGGATCTTCTGGTGGCAGATCAGGCTGGAGCTCTGGCTGAAGCTCTTCCCACATTCCCCACACTCATAGGGCCTCTCCCCAGTGTGGATGCGCCGGTGGTTGATAAGGTGGGAGTTGTGCTTGAAGCCCTCCCCACAGTCAGGGCAGCAGAAGGGCCTCTCATCCGTGTGAATCCGCTGGTGCCTGAGGAGAGTGGAGCTGGTCTGAAACCTCTTCCCACACTCGGGACACTCGTAGGGCCTCTCCCCAGTGTGGATCATCTGGTGGATGATGAGTTCGGAACTGCAGCTGAAGCCCTTCCCACATTGCCCACACTTGTAGGCCCATTCCCCAGTGTGGATCATCTGGTGGCGGACGAGGGTTTTCCTCTGGCTGAAGCTCTTCCCACACTCCAAGCACTTGTAGGGCTTCTCCCCATCCTGAACCTGCTCATAGACCACCAGCTCAGAGCCCCAGCTGGATCTCCGGCCGCCTTCCCGGCACAGGGTGGGTCTTTCCTCCTCAGAGCACCCTGGGATGGGTTTGGAGCCCCTCCTCCTGCGGGATCTCTGGGGCTTTTCCTCCCTGTTGGATTCCTGCACTGTGGAGCTGCTCAAAATTGCCTCTTCCAAGAGGTTCTGCTGTGGGGATTTGTCCTCCCTGGTCTCCATCCTCAGCTCCTTGTCTGGGGGAGGAAGGACAAGGAGAGGATGGGATTTGCCTCCGTGCCAGAGGGAAGGGGAAGGAGATCCCCCCAGTGCGTCCCTGGCAGGACGGCGTCGGCAGCGGGGTTGTCCTGCAGCCGGGGGTCAGGCTGGGCTGGGAGATGGAGCAGGAGAGAGGGGGAAAGGGGCACTGACTTCCGCCTCACCTGCCTGGGTGTCCTGGGGCATCTTCCTCTTCCTCACAGCCTCCTTCTCCATCCAGCCAAAGTTTGGGAACGGGAAATCCTGGTTTGGGGAAAAATACAATTCACAAGCACATTGGGTTAGGGTGTTCCTCCTGCCCAAGTTCATCTCTAGAAGTCACCAGCCATCCATAAAAACCTCCAAAACATCAAGATTCAGCCCTGAAAATGCCTCCCAAGAGTTCCCCATCTCTGGTCTGTCCCCTTTAGTGTTCAGGGGCTCTCCGCTGCTCCCACCCGCTGGGGACGGGGGGAGCCCGGCCCGGGGAAAAGGAGAGGGAAACTGGGAAAATTGGGGGCTGCAGATCCAACCTGGGGCTGGCTGGGGACCCTGGCTGGGGACTGCCAGCCCTTGGGGCTCCTCTGGGGAGATGTGGGAGGGGGGAACACAGAGAGGGCCGGGGGATCCCAGGAGTGGCAGCAGGGACTGGTTTGGACTGGCGTAACTGGAACCCTACTGGGGCAACTGGGAATCCTTGGGAATGAGCACAAGCATGCTGAGGGCAGCTGGGATATACTGGGAGTGTCTGTGACCATACTGGGAACAGCTGGAACCACACTGGGAGAAACAGGGAGTGAGTGGGACTGTGCTGAGATGGACTGGGACTATTCCAGGGACAACTGGGATCATACCAGGAGGAACTGGGAAGAATTGCAACTATTCTGGGATCACACTCAACTGGGATCATACTGGGATCACAGTGGGAGCAGCTGGGTCCCTGCTGGCTGAGACTGGGATCCCACTGAGGGTGACAGGAATCACACTGGGATTGACTGGGAGTGGCTGGGAACAACTGGGATCATGCTGAGAGCAACTGGGAGGAGCTGGGAATGACTGGGAGCGTGCTGGGGCTGACTGGGATATACTGGGAGAGACAGGGAGTCCCAGGGATCACACTGGAGGCTACTGGGGTCACACTGGCACTGCCAGGGAGCAACTGGGGGCCACTGGCCTCATCCTGGGAGTGACTGGGATTAGACTGGGAGTGACTGGGATCAGATTGGGTGTTACTGGGATGATACTGGGAGTGTGAAGGAAACTCAAAAATTGAGGAAAAAAAGGGAAAAAAAGCAGGATAAATTCAAGGAAAATGAAAGGGAAAAATCAGGGAAAAACCAGAAAAATATCAGGGTAAAATCCAAAAAAAATCAGGGAAAAATCAGGAAAAAATTGGGAAAAATTTGGGAAATACAGGGGCAAATTTGACAAAAAATTGGGGAAAACTAGGAAAAATTGGGGGGGAAAAAAGAGAAAACTCAAGGAAAAAAAGGGGGAAAATGGGGGAAAAATCAGGAAAAGAAAGTGGAAAAAATCTGGGAAAAATCAGGAAAAATCAGGAAAAATCAGGAAAAATCAGAAAAAATGGGGAAAAAATCAGAAAAATAAGAAAAGAAGGAAAAATCATGAAAAACCAGGGAAAATTGGAAAGAATATTGGAGAAATCAGGAAAAAAACTGGGAAAGGACTTGGAAAAATTGGGGAAAATCCAGAAAAGAAAGAGGAATAAAATCTGGAAAGTAATAGGAAAAAAAACCAGGAAAAATCAGGCAAAAACTAGGGAAATTTGAGAAGAAATTGGGAAAAAGCTAGAAACTATTTGGGAAAGGAAGAGAGAAGAATCAGGAAAAAATGGGAAATACATGAAAAAAATTGTGAAAAATTGTGAGAAATCAGGGAAAATATCAGGAAAAGAAAGCTGAAAAGACCCTGGGAAAAATCAGGAAAAATCAGGAAAAAATTAGGAAAAATGTTGGAAAAATGAAGGAAAACCCAGAAATATTTGAGAAAAAATTGCAAAAAAATAAGGAAAATAATTGGGAAAAAATCAGAGAAAAAATGTGGGGGAAAAAAAAATCAGTGTAAAATCAGGGAAACAAACAGGAAAAGGATAAAAAAATCTGGAAAAATCAGAAAAAAATAATGAAAAAAAACAGGAAAGAATTGGGGAAAACCAGAAAGATTAGGGAAAGGAAAAGGGAAAAATCAGGGGAAAAAATGGGATTAAAACAGGAAAAAGCACAAAAATCAAGGAAAAGCTTAAGAAAAAAAATGGGAAAAGATTGAAAAAAAAAATCAGAAAAATAAAAAAATCATGAAAAAGAAATCATAAAAAAAAATCAGGAAAAAAGTTAGGAAAAATCAGGGAATAATGGGGAAAATCTAGAAAAATATTGAGCAAATATTGGGTAAAATCGAGAAAAGAGAGGGAAGAAACCTGGAAAAAATCAGGAAAAAACGGTAAAACAATTAAGAAATACAGAGAAAAATCAGGGACAAATTATGAAAAAAATTGGGGAATAACCAGGAAGAAATTGCAAAAAGAAGAGAGAAAAATCAGGAAAAAGAGGGGGAAAATCAAGAAAAAAATTTAGAAAAAAATTTGGGAAAAAAACTGAAAAATCAGGAAAAGAAAGAGGAAGAAGACTGAGAAAAAAAAAGTGAAAAATCAAGGAAAAAAATAAATAAAAACTGAGGACAAGAAAGTGGGGAAAAAACTGGAAAAATGGGGGAAAAATTGGGGAAAAAACTAGGAAATATCAAGGAAACAAACAGGAAAAAATCAGGAAAAATTAGGAAAAAAAGGGGAAACATTTTGACAAATCAGAGGGAAAAATCAGGAAAAATAGTTTGAAAAATATGTGAAAAAAATTGTGAAAAATGAGAAAAAAATAAGAAAAAGGGAATAAAACCTGGAAAAAATCAGGGAAAGGAATCAGAAAAAACAATGAAAAAAATTGGGGGAAAATCAGGAAAAAAAATGGGAAAATCAGGGGAAAAAATTGGGAAAAAATGGGAAAAGCCAGAAAAATTTAAGAAAAAGTTGTGGAAAAGAAAAAGTTTTGGGAATAGGGAAAAATCAGGGAAAAAAAGTCAGGAAAAAAATGGGGAAAAAACTGGGAAAAATCCAGGGAAAAATGACGGAAAAATCAGGAAAATTAAGAAAAAAAAAGAAAAAGAGAGAAAAAAATTGGGGAAAATAATGGGGAAAATCAGGAAAAAAAAACTGGATGAAATCCCCCTATCCCATTTTTCCATGGAATTTTGGGAATTGCCTACCTGGGAGGTCGTAGAAGAATTTCCAGACCTGGGAATCCGGGGAGTGGGGAAAGGTGGAATTGCGGATGAACTGGTCAAGATTTTTGGGAAGGTTGATGGCCTGGTCCTCTTCAAGCTTCCAGAATGTTCAGATGAATCACATGCCTCTTTCTGGCGGGAAATCATGGGGAAATCATGGAAAAATCACAGGAAAGCTGTGATTCAAATTCATGGAGTTTTGCCCCCAAAGCACCCTTTTTTCCCCACCAAAATTTATATTTTTCCCCCCAAATTTCAATTTTTGAGATAATTAAATGGCGAAGATAATGGGAAATGGGGAAAAATAAGATAGAAATTGAAGAAGAATGGGGAAAAGTTGGGGAAAACTAGAAAAAAAGGGGGGAAAGAGAAAAACGGGAAAAAAAATGGGGGAAAATGGAGCCAAAACTGAAAAAAAAATAGGGAAAAAATGGGATGGAAATGGAGGAAAAATTGGGAAACATGGGAGAAAGAAATGGAAGAAAATAGGGATAAATTTGTGGAAAAATGAGATAAAACCAGGATAAAAATCGGGAAAAAATGGGGAAAACTGGGGTAAAAATGGGAATAAAAATGGTAAAAATGAGGCAAAAATGGTAGAAAAATGGAAGAAAATGGGGAAAACAGGAGAGAACAGGAGAGAGGAGGGGAAAAACTAGGGAAAAATGGAGCAAAAATAGCGTAAAATGGGGAAATGGGGAAAAAAATAGATTAAAAATGGAAAAAAATTGGGGGAAAATAGGAAAACATGGCGGAAAAAATTGAATAAGAACGGAGGAAAAATAGGAAAAAAATCAGGAAAAAATGGAGAAAACGGAGGAAAAATGAGATAAAAAAGGCAGAAATGGAGGAAAAAGGAAAAATATGAGGGAAAAGTTGGTGAAAAATAAAAATTAGGATAAAAATGATGAAAACTATATGAAAATAGGATAAAAATTAGGAAAATAGAGCAAAAATGGGGGGAAATGGGATAAAAAAGGGGAAAATTGGATAAAAATGTGGAAAAATGGGATAAAATGGAGACAAATTGTACTCTAATAGGGCATGACTGGGAGTGATTTGGCTTATCGTGGCGTGCAGAGGAAACTGGAGCCACACGGGGTGAGCAACTGGGCAATGCTGGGAGCAGCCACTGCCGGCACCGGGAGCCCCGAACCCCTTTCCCGGCCATGCCGGACCCGCATCCCCCCGGCCCCTTTGCCGGGGCTCTGCCGCCACCGCCACCGGGACCCCCCAAAAACACCTCCCGGGGACCCCCGGGGTGCCCCCGAGGGGCATCTGCGGCTCGGCTCTGGAGCCCTGCCATCCCCAAACATCCCCCCCAAAAACCCCAAAGCCAGGGAGCCCCGGGGTATTTGGGGCGAGCTCCCCCTCCCCGGGCACCTGCGGGATGGGGGGCGATGGTCCCGAAGGAGCTGCAGATGCAGAGAGCGGGGAGCGCAGGTGGAGCCTCCTCTGCCTGCTCCAGCTCTTCCTCCTCCTGCTCCTCCTCTTCCTCCTCCTCCTCTGTCCCTCCTCTTCCTCCCCCTCTGTCCCTCCTCTGTCCCTGGGCGTGGTTCGGAGCCCTCGGGTGAGCGGGGCCGGGCCGGGCCACGATGGGAAAGGGCTGGGTCCCCCCCAAACCGAGCTGGGGGCAGCGGAGCTTTGGGGGAACAATGGGAACGGGGCGGGACAGGGGAACAGGGGGAGGTGGGAGCACTGAGGGTCCCCCAGTTCACCCCAGGAGCCCCAAGCCCCGTCCCAGCCCCCCCAGTTCCCCCCGCAGCCCCGGCTGAGGGGGGCTCAGCCCAGGAGCCGCCGTCGTTCGGGGCTCCCCCGAGTGCAGGAACGGGAGAGTTCCCGGCTCGGGGAGGCCCCAGCACAGGAGGGGATCTTGTCCCTCTTCCAGGGCCTTTCAGGGTCTTCAGGCCCCTCTCAAGAGGAGTTTTTCTCTTTTTAAGGTATTTTGGGGGGATCCCACCACTACAGGGGTGTTTTTTCCTCCCCATTTTAGGGTGTTTGTGCGGCCGCAGCCCCACAAGCCCCTTTTGAGGGGGGATCATGACGGCTTTAAGTGACATTTTTAGGGGTGTCCCCACCCCAAGCCCCTGTAGGGGATGTTTTGTCCCCCAGGGTGGATTTTGGGGGTTCTCTCTACCATGGCCGCTTTAAGGGCCCCCGGTGTTGTCGGGTCCCACTGTAACTCCTCTTAAAAGGGCAACACCGCTCCCGTTGGTTCCGGCAGTGGAGCCCGGGAGGGGTTGGGGGTCCCGGGAGGGGTTGGGGGTACCTGGGTGATGCCGATGAAGGTGATGGGGTCCTCATGCTGGGTGCAAACCTTTGTGAGGGGTTCCTGGGGATTTTCAGAAGTTCTGGGTGTTTCTGGGGCCATGGTGGTTTTTTGGGAGTTCTCAAGGGGGTTTACAGGGGTCCTGATGGGGGAATTTGGGCGATCCCAGGGATGAAATTGGGGATCTCAAGGCTGTTTTGGGGAACCTGCTGGTGATGGAGATGGGGAGCACATGCCAGGTATGAACCTTCTCAATGTCTGTATGGGGTTTTGCGGTTTTGGGGAGTTTTTGGAGCATCCAGGAATGTGTTTGGGATCAGGGGAGGTTGGGGTGTCCCGGGGGGTTTGGGTGTTCTCGGCAGGTTTGGGGGTACCTGGGCAATGCAGGTGGCAGTGCTGGGGACCCCGTGCCGGGTTTGAACCTTCTCACTGCCCATGGGCAGCGTCAGCGTGTTCAGGGAGATCCTGGGGGGCCCGGGGGGTCACCCCAAATCCCAGGGACCCCAAATGCTGAGGGACCCCCCCGAACTGCCCTCACCGCTGGATCTGCTGCAGCCAGGGGGGCACCAGCACTCGGCCCCCACCCTCCACCATCACAGGGGGGCTGTGGAAGAAATCTGGGGGTGCACGGACAGGTCGGGTGGGACCCCCAAAGTCCTGGGGGAGGGGACACGAGGGGACTCCCTTGAATTCTCATTGTGAGGGTATGAGGGGGAACCCAGGAAGAGTTTGGGGGGGGCTGAGTGGGTCATGGGGAGACCTCCCAAAAGTCTTGTAGGGGGTGGGAATGGCAAAGAACAGGGTGATCCCCAGGATGGGGTTGGGGGGAAACCAGACTGGGGCTCTCATGGCAATGGGATGGGAAGATCTGCCCATGGAATTCCATGGGAATGGCATGGCAGTGAGATACATCTACAGAGGTCCCATGGGAATGGGATGTCTGAGATCCATCCATGGAATTTCCATGGGAATTCCCACGTTCCCAAAATTTGTCCTCCCCGATCCCACATTCCCATTCCCATATTCCCATGGGAATTCTGCCCTCCCCACCTTTACACTCCAGCGCCACCCACCCATATCTGACATATTTCCGGAGACATTCCCTGCAGCTGTGAGCCAGGGAATTTGTTAATCCCTCAGCCTGGATCTCAGGGATCCCCATGGCGGTGCCACAGTTGCCATCGCAGCCCCACAGATCCCCCAGCCCCGGCTCCCCCCGCTCAGCCCCGCTCTGGCTGTGCCGCTGCTGCAGCATCTGCAGCTCCCCGCTGGCCCCGTGCCGGTGCCGCTCCTTGTGCCGGCCCTGGCTATCCCAATATCCCAGCTCTGGCTATCCCAATATCCCAGCCCTGGCTATCCCAATATCCCAGCCCTGGCTATCCCAATATCCCAGCCCTGGCTATCCCAATATCCCAGCTCTGGCTATCCCAATATCCCAGCCCTGGCTATCCCAATATCCCAGCTCTGGCTATCCCAAGATCCCAGCCCTGGCTATCCCAAGATCCCAGCCCTGGCTATCCCAAGATCCCAGCCCTGGCTATCCCAAGATCCCAGCCCTGGCTATCCCAAGATCCCAGCCCTGGCTATCCCAAGATCCCGGCTCGGCTCCGCCCGGCCCCGCTCGCTGCGGCGGCGCTGGAAGGGGATCCCAGCCAGGGACCCCATGGACATGGACTGCGGGAAGCCCGGGCCGGGCTCCGACAGCGCCGTGTGCAGGGAACGCAGGGAGAGGAGAACTGGGGGGACATTTGGAGATTTGGGATCGGGGGGTCACGGCTGAAGGAAAGGGGGAACAGGGAGAGCCGGGAAGGGCATTTGGGGATGCCAGGAGTGACAAGAGGGGAGGCTAGGGCTGGCTAGATGTGGCATGGCTGGAGTTCAGGGCGTTCCTGTACCCAGGAAAGGGAGCTCCAAGGGTCCCCGCTGTCCCCATTGCCAGGACAGGGCAGGGAAAGCCGGGATGGCTGGGAATAGGGGTCCCGGCTGTCCTGAGTGCTGAGAAAAGGAGGGGCTGGCTGCTGGGAGAGGCAGGAATAGGGGTCCGGGGGGTAAATGGGTCAAGGAGAAGGGGGCTCTGGGGGCTGCGGGAGGCGGGATGGCCGGGAAAGGGGTGCAGGCGTTCCTGGCGCCGGATAAGGGGGTGCAGGGTGGGACCCACGGCCGGGAATGGGGGTTCGGTGGGATGGCGGCGGCCAGGAATGGGGGTTTAGGGGCCCCTCGGCGCTCCGGAATGGGCGATCAAAGAGTCCCGGTGCCGGGGTCCCCCTCACCTCTCGCCGCCCCCCGGGAGCGCCCCCGGCCCCAGCGCTGGAGCCATCGCGCTGCTCCGCTGCGGCCCCGCCCACAGCCCCGGCCCCGCCCCCAGAGCCGCCTCCGGCCCCGCCATTGGCGCCGCTCTTTGCTGCCCGCCAGTGGCAGCCCGAGGCTGCAGTGACGTCACCGGTCGCCGGGCAGATCCCGGCGGCGCAGGGCGGGCAAGGCGGAAGCGAAAGTGCCCGAGGGAGCGCGGGGGGAGGGGACGCGGCAATTCCAGGGAATTCCCCTGGATCCCCTCCCGGGATCCCCCGGGACCCTCCTCGGCCGCGCACTGCGGGACCCCCGGGACAAACTGGGCTGAACTCCCGGGCCCTGCGCCCAAACTCTGCCTGGAACCCGCCGGCTTCGGCCCAAAGCGGGGGAAGCCCCGGCATCCGCGGATCCCATTTTTCCTGCGGCTGCGGCTCCCCAGCCCCGGCGGAGCAGGAGCGGGCGCTGGGAGCCCGAGCCCCGATTCCCGATCTCCTTCCCTCTCTCTGCTGCTCTCTCCCTCTCCTCTGGGTGATCAGAAATGCCAGAGCGGCTGGAGAGCCCCGTGCCCAGCTCGGCTTTCCCTGGAAAGGGAGGCCTGGGGGTGCGGTGCCCCGGGATGGCCGGGAATGGGGCTCCGAGGGTCCCCGGGCTGACGGAACCGGGGGATCCAGGGGCTGGCAGGGGAGGATCCCCGGGAAAGGGGGTGCAGGGCGCTGTTGGTGCAGGAGAAGGGGGTGCAGGGGGTCCCGGAGCTGGGGAAGGAGATGCGGGGGGGTCCCAGGGCCCAGGAATGGGGATCCAAGGGGGTCTGGAAAAGGCTGAGCAGGAAATCCAGGAGTGCAGACCTAATTCACATCAGAGGCACAGAAATCCGGGTGCAACAGGAAACCAAACACTAAGGACTCCACACCTTGGAAACAATGAACACTAAACTAATGAATTTCTATGGGTTCAGACTGAAAAAAGTTTAGGAAACATCTAGTAAAACTCACATGTCATGGAATGATTTTCTCTGCACATGCAGACTATGTGTGATTGAAATGATTCTGTTCAGAATCAAGTAATGCCTTATTTCTCTAAAGACATTGTTGGAGAGTTTTTGCTTTTCACAGTTTCAGTGAAAGGATTACACCATTAGAAGAATTTTTTGCAATAATTCTACTTTTCTGTTGTCAGTTCTGCTTGGGCCAGGGGTGTGAGAATCAGTTTTTAGTCAGAGAAGAAAAAGAAAATACTTGATTTCTTTCTAATTTTTGTTTTTATGTTTGTGTGTGGCTCTTAGCGATGGCAACATTATGGTATGGGTTTTTCCATGTTCACCTTTAAGCTGCATTTTGAAAACTAGAAGACCTTGAAAGGAGGCCCTTTAAAATGTAAACAGTTAATAGAAAATTTTTTAAAAAAAACAACAAAGAAACAGCAGATGGGGGAGGGAGCCCTCCATGTGAGTCATCCCATGGCTGCCCTGGAAGAGAAGCTTCATTCCAGGCAGCCAGGAGAGGAGCTTTAGAAATGCAAATTAACACCCCTGGGGCAAAGCCTGGACAGTGTACCAGGGTCTTCCTGCCTGGGGGAGGAATTGGGCTGAATTCCTCTGCCCCTCACCCCAAGCTCTGCCTGGGGGCACAGGCAGAATTTGCACAGCTAAAGGCAGATCCCATGGTGAGGATATCTGACTGCAGCAGAAATTGGTTAAGCTAAAAAGGAAAACTGCAAATGGACAATGTTGTGAAAATTTCACTATAAAAAATGGGGGAGAATCATCCCACTCCCCACCCCAACTTGTGCTTTCACTTTCTATGTTATCCAGGGTGAATTAGAGCACTGGGGTTTTTTTGCTACCCCAAGCGAAATCAGTTGGGAATCCAAGTATGTGCTGATTTAATTAGAGAAAAGCCCAAAATTGATGCTGCCCTGCCCAGAGGGACCACCCAAAAATGGGGAAAAGATGAATGGCCACCAGAACAAATCCTGCAACACCATGGACCAGCCCCTGGGAACCCTAACAAATTCATATCAGGAGCCAGAGAACCCATTTATCATTTCCATGGCATAATTAGATTACAGGATGTCCTCAAAATAATACCCAACCAGACAGCTCCAGTTCCTGACTTCCCAACCAATCCACCCAGATGAGGAACACATTTCACCATGGGATGGGGTCAGATTATCTTTCAGCAGAAAAAGGAGGCAGAGTTTGTGGAAAGTTAAATGACTCGAACTGCTGTTGGCAAATAGATCACAGAGGAAAAGTGGAGAAACACATAACAAAGGATATAAGAAAAATGTAATGTACTGGTCCAAACATGGAAAGGATGGGAACAGGCAACTTTTTTGTGGTTCCCTGGCAGACCATGGGTTAAACGAATGCAGTTTCTCCTCTTATGTTCTACAGCAACTCTCATCTTTTCACCATGCAGGACATTTTGCTGGGTGCAGCTCATTCAGCAGCTGAGCAAGGGGATGCAGGGGGCAGCCAGGCCTCCTGAGCCACAAACGGCTACAAAAGGACAGAGAATGAGGGCACTGAGAGCAATCCCAAAATCAAAGAACACCCAGGAAGAAAAAACAGAGCCAATGAGTGAATCTGCTTGCAGATAGGGCCAGGGACTTGCACATAAGGAAGCAATGGGAAAAAGCCTCAGTTTCAGAAAATGTTACCAATTGACAAGGACCGCTGCTCTGACAAAGTCCCGCTAAATTCCTGAACTTCCAGAAGAACAAAGACTTAACAGAGCCATCAATATCGGATGTTCTACAAAAGTGGGGGGTACATATTAACCGGGACATGCAGGAGGCAGATGGGGAAGTCTGAACCTTCCAAGCACCTCCGCCAGTGGGGAAAGGGACAGGGACACGCGGCCGGGAAAATCAGGACAAAAACGAGGCCGCGTCCTCCAGCAGCTGGAGAGAGCGCACGGCAAATGTCCCACGGCCTCTCCCTTTGGGCAGCAATAAAGTCACTCTCACACCGCTCCTCGGGCTCCTTTGGCCACACAAACCTCTGGCGCCGGGAATTTTCCCGCCCAGCCCCGGGCACAGCGCAGCCACCTCCGGGCTACCGACACGAACCGGGACGAGCCAGCGCTGCTCCGGCACCGGCTCCTGCCGAGGCCCCAGCGGGAAGGAGACCGCGGGCAGCCGCTCCCGCAGCGCCCTCACGCCAGGGCCAACACGGGCCGGCCACGGCACAAGTCACCCGCCACAGCCCACCGCCGCCCCCTCCCGGGCCCGCAGCGAGCCCCGAGCCCCCGCAGAACCGAGCGCGGCTCCCACCTGCGATGGCTGGGGCCGCCTCCGAGCTCCGCCGCCGCCTCACCGGGCTCCGGCCGCTGCCGCCGCTGCCGGGCCCGCACAGACGCTCCGGCAATGGCGGCTCTCCTGCCCCACGGCCGCCCTGGGGGCGCCAGCGGGGCCGGGCTTGTCCCCTCTCTGCCCAATCAGCGCGCGCCAGAGCCACGAGTGACGGCAGCAGCAGCCAATCGCAGCCAGCGGCGGGCTCTGCACACGGCAGAGCCCCGTCCCGCGCTCTCAGGGCCCCCCGGGCTGTGTGAGGGGAAGGGCGGAGATGAGGAACAGGCCTGGAACGGGCCCGGCCCCAGCCGCCATTGAGCTCCCAACACAAACAAAGTTCTCCGCAGCTCCCGGCCCGCTTTTCCCTGCCCTGGGTGTTCGGTGGCTCCGGCTCAGCGGGAAGCCCTGGAGCCTCACTTCTCCCACCTCTGATTAGGTGCCTCAGTGCATCGCTCGGATTTCTCCCAAAAAGGAGAAAACTGCCCCAAATACCTGTGGATGAGTGGGGGAGGAGAGAGATTTCTGGCAGAAAATTCCAAAAACTAGAGAAGGATTGTGAGAAGTAAATTAATAGCCCTAAAACCAGCTTCCCCCCACCCCTTTCTCCTCCCAGCTGTGCCTCCTACCCCGGCAGTGCAGGTGCGGTGAATTAAAGGGCCAGGAGACCTTCTGCTCCCATTAACAAGCCTTTATTAGAGAGAACTGGGCCTAGAGGTGGGGGCTCGGGGTGCACGCTGCCGCTGCTCCCTGTGGTCGATGTGACACAGCCCTGTCATCATCCACTGTCAGCAGGACTGGAGCCTCTATCCTCGCCAGGATCACCCAGAGACTCTGTCTTAGGCTCAAAGGTCTAGGGGTGTCTTCCCTCTCAAGTCCTGCCCAGGTCATGGCAACCAGCTTGCTGGACTGAGATTGGCGCACCCAGTCTCCCCAGGTCCCCGCTGCCTCCACAGTGTGGTCCTCCAGATGTTCCCTGAGCGTGGCTCGTTGTCCAGGGCTGTCTTTGCTCCCAGGTGGTAATATGATTTTAATATGCACCCATGTGCAAGTCTTTATGGGAAATGGGGAAGTTCATCCTGGGCAGCAGCGGCTAAATTGCCTGACGGGTTGGAAGAGAATAAGGGATGGGGATACAAATGCAAGGATAAAACAAGTACGAACTTGTTAACAGTGAACCCTTTTGGGACTTACAACACCAAAACCCCTTATCCAGGGACCTAAACTGGGATTGAAACAGGAACATATAATTTGAACACTGGGATTTTTATTTATAACAATATCCCCCCTCTTTTAATTTGACCAGGCATCAGCCTGCGTCAACTTGTTGTTTCAGGCTCCTGGTAGTGAAACTTCTTTAGTCTTTGGTATTGGTCATATACCCTTTTTGCTTCTTTCAGCTCTGAACTTTCTAACATTAGGATCTTAGTTTTTCCTTTCTCTTGGGTTATTTCTAACAAGTTGTAGATCGTCCTGCTAGACTGTATTACTGAGGTAATCATTCTGATCATAGATGGGATGACGCAGGGAAGAAATAACAGTCCTGCTAGTCCCGCTATACCAATGAATGCCACCTTTTTCCACCAGCCCTTAAAGGACCAGAAACTATCCCATCAATCAGTATTCAGGATCGGCATCCATTCTTGGTTCCCTACGTAGGAGATTTTTCTGATCTCTTTAGAAATGTTCCAGATTACTTCACTTTTATCATCTATTTCTAGGCAGCATTCAGAGGTGTTGAACTTCCCACAGATTCCCCCCTCATCAGCGAGAAGGTAATCTACTGCCAGTCGGAGTTGGTACACCAGGTACATCAGGTCTGGGAGAGGTGGTCACTTATTGTTATTTCAATTACAGCTTGGAGCCTGATTATTCTGTTTAACATGTATATTGGGGTCTTATATCCCCAGGACCCATCCTGGGCCCAGGTCACTGGCCCATAAGTTCTTATTATTTCCTCCAGGGTCCAGACTGTTCCTTTCCAATTCTGGGTCCCTCCTGTGCTTATTACACTTCTCTTCCTTTTTATGGGCCTCTTTAGGTTGTCATATAGTGGTACTCCAAGCTCTGAGCCAATCTCTTTTGGGAGCAGGAAGAAAGCTGGCTTTATCACCCCAATCGTGCAGCTACCTGACCAGTCTCCTTGTAGATGTGTATAAGCTGCATCCCCGCAGATCCAAAAGAAATCATCTGGGGCTTCCCAAAAACCCTCCCTGTCTTCATAGGGGTACTTCCAATGCTTTGATAGGCTTCTAATTCCCCAGAAGGGATTGATCCCTTTTTCTGCACATTCATAAAGGTTATATCCTTCATGATGAATGCACCCTTTTTCCCTCTTCTCTAAGGATCAATATCTTAGGTTGAGCTCCTGGGGGAACCCATTTAGTTCCTAGATTCTTCGTTATATCTTTTGCATGCCATCCGCCCCACCAGGGTTCTATATCTTTTTCCAGTTTGTAGAATACAGTCTTCCCCAATTACCTTAGCCTTTAACTCCCATTTTTCCCTTCTCCTTTACCCTGGTGTTCTTTGGTCTTCCCCAGTTCATTTTATGCTTAAAATTTCTCGAGGTTTCAAGCTAATTCCCTTCCAACCAAATATCAGACATTTTAGTACTCCCACATACCCAACATTCAGTTATATTTAATTCCTTGCTGATCTTTTCAACTGAATCAATGAACAAGTTCTTCCCACTCAAATTTTCCCATTCTTCATTTCCCATGCTCATGTCCACTCTTTTCTCCTTTACCACATCAGGTTCACCTTTTACTGGTTCGTTCTTTTCAAAGCACAGCCAAGTATCCCTCATGGGACAGTCTCCCAAAAGACGTTCTCTAAAAGTGGCTGTATTTCTGGTAATCCAATATGTTTTTCCGTTTTCTTGGCATTCTTCTAATTGTGATTTGTTGTAACAAGAAGGACTCAAATTTGTGTGGACCCTTACCAGGGACCCTAGATTTTCCCCATCATACAAGGGATAATAACGTTTCATGCAAGAGTCTGTCCCCATGGCATTGGTGAGGTGCATTGCTATCACCAGACCTACCATGAGCCTTGTGATGATCCTTTTAGGCTCCCTGCAGTCCGTGACTCCCGAGAGTCCAGCAGGAACCATGTTTGATCTCCCCTGGTCTTGCCTCTTGGGGTTTTCCTCACACTCTTTTGGGGGTCTGGGTCCAAGGCTTACAGCTTTATTATTTTTTTTGTCCTTCTCCTTTTTACTGTTGTCGTTATTGGTCTTGGGAAAGGCTGCCCAGGGAGGGATATAGTCTTGGCTAGGAAATTGGAGCCTTATTCGGCAGGGGCGGGCAGGGTCTTTTACTTTTTCAACTAATAAGAATAATAGTAATAATAGTTACAAGTTAACCAGAACTGGAAAACACTTTAACATTAGTTCACAAACTTTAGAGAAACACTTAACCACAAATGTTGCAGCCAAGAGATCACTTAAAAACATATATAATTCCAGTTCCTGATTGGGGACTTTAAGTCTCTGGGTTTCCTTCTTAAGGTTATTTTCAAGTCCTTGGTGTTGGGGACAACAGTCCAGTTAGAGGGATCTTTTTCGGAGTTTACTTCCCCATCTGGTGGTGCCACTGGTCCTTTAACTCGAGTCACGTGTGTCCACCCTTTTTCCCGGGTTCTCACAGCCGCATGTGTGGTGAGTTGAAATTGGTAGGGTCCTTCAAACTTTGGAGTGAGAGGAGAGTTAGCCCAAGATTTTACCAATACCCAATCCCCGGGGTTAATATGGTGTGTGTCTACCTCTAAGGGAGGAGTTTGAGGGAGATACCCTTTTTTCCTAAAGTTTTAACAACAGTTTCCAAATACCTCCTTGAGGTTTCTTCCCCTTCCGTATACTGGGCAGTGCTGTAAGGAGTAATTAGGAAGGGGAGGCCAAATAACATTTCATAGGGGGATACCCCTAAATCTGCTCGAGGTTGGGTTCTTATTTGCAACAAAGCCAAAGGGAGACATTTTATCCAATCTAATTTAGTCTCCAGAGTCAGCTTGGTTAAGGTCGTTTTTATGGTCTTATTCATCCGTTCTATCCGACCGGAGCTCTGGGGATGCCATGGGGTGTGTAACCTCCACTTTATCCCCAGGGCTTCAGTGGTTTCCTGGAGGACACGGGCAGTGAAATGGGGGCCTTGGTCCGAGTCTATGTTATTGATTAACCCATACCTGGGGACAATATGTTCCAAAAGTATTTTGACTACTACTCTCGCTCTTTCATTCCAAGTGGGAAAAGCCTCTGGCCAATGGGTCAGGTGATCTATGATCACTAGCAGGTGTTTGTATCCCTGTGCTAGAGGCATTTCTGTGAAATCAATTTACACATTTTGGAAGGGTCTCTCCGCTAGTTCCCTCCCCCCTGGTACGGGTTTCGTCATCACTCGTTGGTTTACCCTTTGACACATTACACAGCCCTGAGTGATGGCCTTTGCTATATCATAAACCCCTATGCAGATGTTCTCCCTCAAGGAGTGGTCACATAGACCCTACATCCCCCAATGTGTCAATTTGTGTATTTCATCCAATACCCTGCTGTTGCAGTCCACAACTCCAGGATCTCGTCCAGAGAAGCAGCAGGATTCTGGGGACCAGCATCAAACACCAACCGAGACGGGCTCCCGTTCATGAAACCATTTATTCAGCATGGGAACAAAGTCAGGTCCAGAACAGAGAGCCCCGAACAGAGGCACAGCAGGGGTTTTTGAGGGACAGAACCCCCGAGGGTTTCCACCTTTGAGGGTGGAGTTCAGGGTCAGGGACCAGTAGAAGCACAGCAAGGGAGAACCCCTCAGGGACGAAAACCCAATCAGAACTCCTGGGCTGCCCTTCTCAAGGGGTTTGGGGTGGGACAATGTAACTCTTTGTCTCCCCTGAGGCCGCTGCCACATCTGCTCCTTTTTTATTTTTTTTTTATTTTTTTATTTTTAATTTTAATTAGGAGCTTAAAATGTTTCCAAACATACACCTTAAAATCTCACCTCCTCCACAGAGCACCCGCTTTGCTTTGTGGGACAACAAAAACTCAATAACAAAACACATTAAGCAAACAGAAAAAACAAAATTGAAAACAAACATTTAAATCTCGGACCACGCCGGGCAAATTAAACGGTGATGGTACTTAATGCAAACATAATGGTTTTTTAGTTCAATCTCTTGCAGTTTAGGATTCTCTTTGAGGAAGGGTGCAGCTCTTAGGTCTCCTCTCACGAGGGGCAGAGTTCTTCGTTCTCCAGTTTTGGCTCTGGTTCCCATGTGGGCATCGCTGCTTTAGATGATCTCGGTGAAACACTGGCTCTGGGAGCTCAGTTCCAGTTTCGATCTCCCCGGAGGAGGTGTTGCCCAGGATGGAAAAGGCAGAGCCCCCAGGGGGGGAGCACCGAACAAAGGGGTGGGAGCGAAGCAGGAGTTACTGGGGGAAGGGAAGGTTCGGGGCTGGAAAAGAAGGAGCAAGGCGGGAAACAAGGGATCCCAGACCGCGTGGCCAGAGCCATCTTGGGATGGTGGGGGAGGCCGGGATGGACTTTCCTGGACCGGGAACGGGGAATATGGAAAGACAGGGGGTGAAGGAGGACACGGAACGGCGGGCAGACGGCAGCAGACCTGCATCACTCTGGATGTTCTCCGTCCCTTGCCTGCCTTCAAGAAAACAGGGGATGGGATGGCAGAAAGACACCGGGGTGATGGGGAGACAGCAGCAGCCCCGAGCCATCTTGGCTTTTTTCACCCTTTGTCCTGCCCTTAGGAACAGAGGAAAGGGGAAGGTACAGGGAGGTATACACCAAAAAAAAAAAAAAAATGGAACTTCACAGAAGACAAAAACAGTCCACCAGAAGAGCCATACCGTCCATAATCGTCCATAATGTTAATATAATCGTCCATAATGTTGATACCATCCACAATCGTCCATAATGTTAATATAATCGTCCATAATGTTAATATAATCGTCCATAATATGTCTCGTTGGGTGATGGAAGGTGTCCCAGCGTCTGGTCCTGGCTCCCACACCTCCGTAAGCCCTTTTCGTCCCCATGCCCGAGGCACTCCCAACCCAGCCTTCCTGCCAGGTACTCTCGAGTCCTCCTTTCTTAGGCGGGGGTCTCGCCGGCTCTCAAGCCATCAGCCGGTGACTTAGGAGGTGTCCATGGAGATGGGTCCTGCTGTTCTCATGCTTCGCTGGATGCCACGCATTCTCTCACCATATGTTGCAGTCAGCAACCTCAGGATCTCGTCCAGGGAAGCAGCAGGATTCTGGGGACCAGCATCAAACACCAACCGAGACGGGCTCCCAGTTCATGAAACCATTTATTCAGCACGGGAACAAAGTCAGGTCCAGAACAGAGAGCTCTGAACAGAGGCACAGCAGGGGTTTTTGAGGGACAGAACCCTTGAGGGTTTCCACCTTTGAGGGTGGAGTTCAGGGTCAGGGACCAGTAGAAGCACACCAAGGGAGAACCCCTCAGGGACTCAAACCCAATCAGAACTCCTGGGCTGCCCTTCACAAGGGGTTTGGGGTGGGACAGTGTTAACTCTTTGTCTCCCTGAGGCTGCTGCCCCACCACTATAATATTTTTTCCCCTGATCTATCATGCTGAGCACCATGCAAGGCTGTAGAGAGGTCAAGAGAACCTCTGTTTTTAAAACTCTGCCCTGCAGCTATTCCTTACGGTGCTGTCAGCAGGGAAGACATTTTGTCTTCTAAAACCTTACTTCTGATAGTTTTTTCCATCTGAAAACTATCTGGGCCAGGGGCAGCACCCAGGGACCTGCCCTGCCTGGGGGAACTTATACCTGGATCTTATAACTAAGTATCAGAAACAAGGGCACACACTCTGTATTCCAGACTCCAACGTTTTATTCTTATTCTTAATTTTCCATGGTTTAAGTACTACTACGTCTTCATCTACTTCAGCTTCTACCTCTTCTTCCTAATATTCCTATTCTTATTCTTTATCATTTTTTTGTTTCTGGACGGTCTTATGCAGGTTGTGGGGGGGGGGGGGGGGGGGCGGGGTTTGGGGTTTTTTTCTTTTCTACTACTACTTCCTAAAAACAACTTTCTTTTCTTTTGTTAGAATTGTGTGTGTTGCAGTCCAGCAGGCCGCCGTCGTGTCCTGGGAGCAACACCTCCTGTCTGTGTCCATTCCTCATGGCCAAAGTGCCCCAGGATCAGCATGGAGTCCTTTCCTGAGGAGAGGAAATGGCCTTGGAGTCCAGCAGGGAGGAGCTGGAGCCAGTGTCCCTGCAAAGGGCCAAGAGCCGTGTGGCTGTGGCCCTCGGGGACCCGGTGCAGGGGTGCCGCTGGCGGTGCCAGGCTGCCGCTGGGAGCCGATGACTTTCCAGGTGCCTTCCTGGCCGGATGATGGGCCGGGATGCGGCGCTGAGCCCCGGCAGCGAGGGTCCCCCTTTGGGTGCCGCTTTGGGCTGCCATGTGCCCTCGGGGAGCCGCCCCGGGGGTGCTGCAGAGCGGCCGGGGCCGGCTCAGCCCGCAGGGCCAGCGCAGGCCGGGGCAGCCCGTGCGGCTCCCTTGGGGCGCGGGGCAGGCCGCGGGGCAGCCGCCATCTGCAGCCCGGCACTGCTGGCAGCGGGCGCTGATCCTGTGGCTGTGCCACCAGGCAGGGGCAGCAGAACAGCCCCCGCAGCCCCTGCAGCCCCCGCAGCCCCTGCAGTGCCCGCCTCAAGAGCGAGCGGCCTTTCCTGTGGGGAAGCGGCTGCCCAGGAGAAGAGACATCTTCCGCCGTGGCTTGGGCTGCCAGAGGGCCAGGCCCGGCACAGAGTTGCTCTTGCGGGCACAGCTCGGGCTCCTGGCACTCCACCCAAGCTTCTCGAGGGACAGGCAGCAGGATTCCGTCTCGGGCTAAATCTGCCAGTCTCTGCTGCCTGGCCTCTTCTCCTTCCTCGTGCAGCTCCAGGACGCTCACCTCATCCCAGTCATCGTCCTCCCGCTGCCAGGCCTTGAGCTGGCTGCACAGGATGTCGCAGTATTCCCTGCTGTCCTGAGCCAGCTCTCCATCACTGTCATCATCCCAGCTGGACCTGGAGGATTTTCTCTTTGCTTTGCCTCCAGTCACCTCCTGGCCATCCTGGCACAGCTCTTGCTTGCGGCAAGCTTCCCAGTCCAAGAGTGCCCGGCGGCTCGTGCCTTCTCCTGGGGACAGCCGCTGCTCAGGAGATTCTTCCCAATCTGAGAATTCCTGACAGTGATCGCTGTCCGCCTGCCACGGCTCCTGCTCCCTGCACTCGCCCCACTCGGAGACAACTGGGGAGGGCTCTTGCTCCCTGCCCTCATCCCAGTCCCAGAAATGCCAGTAGCTCCCCCATACTTGGACCAGCTCTTGCTCAAGGCCTTCATCCCACTCAGAGAGCTCCTGGCAGCTCTGGGCTTCTCCTGGGGACAGCTGTGGCTCAGAGCAGGCTTCCCCTGGAGTCCCTTGCTGGAACTTGTTCACTTCTCCTCAGCAGAGCTCTGGCTCTTCCTCAGCGCAGGACTCCACGGCTCCTCTCCTCCCTCTGCTTGCCCTCTCAGCCTCCTCCTGCTGCTCCCTCAAGGCCTGGGCTCTCTGTGAGCCGGGCCAGGGCCTGGGGGGCTGGGACTTGGGCTTCGCCTTCTCCTCCTCCGTGCCTGCAGTCCTCTGGTGCACACAGGTACCTGGACACAGCCACTGTCCTGGGACTGACCCAGGCCCCACAAGCCCTTTATATACCCCCCAGCCGGGGCGGGGCTCTGCCATGTCACAATGGACTTGGGGCACCGCAAGGTCCCGCGTCACCACGGGCCCTGACGCACTGTGCCTGTGTCACAAAGGCCACCCCGGCACCCCGTGCCTGTGTCACAAAGGCCACCCCGGCACCCTGTTCCTGTGTCACAAAGGCCACCCCAGCACCCTGTGCCTGTGTCACAAAGGCCACCCCGGCACCCCGTGCCTGTGTCACAAAGGCCACCCCGGCACCCCTTCAACAGCCCAAGGCACCAGGAGCGGCCTGGAGCAGCCCAGGCCTTGGGGGATTGCAGCCCCTTCTTCTGAGCCGCTCCTAGAGTATATAGTACTAGTATTCTATTACTATGTTTGGATATAGAGTGATTGTGGTGCAATGAGGTGCTGGAACAGGGTGAAGTGAAAATTTGAGGCCTTGAGAGCCAATGAGAAAACTGTTTTCCAGTAGAGCTCACAAAGACAGATGAAGAAGACTTTTGCCTTTGAATAACTCATCCTTTAAATGCCATGCCCTAAACTCATGGCCCATACACACCTCAGAGTGATGTGAAATGGGAGGAGTGAGCTCTGATACCAGCATTTCTGGGCAGCTGACATCAGGGCAATAGAAAACTATAGCAGAAATAGTTTTCTTGTGAGAAACTCCATAGATTAGCAGAAAGAGACTTCTGTTTCTCTACAAAGACTGATAAAAAGACTCTAGCGAGAATAGGGACTGTTCTGGACACCAAAGTTCCAAGGTTCTTTGGTCTCTGTGTTGTCATGTGAACAAAAGAATGGTGGGTAGTAGGGGATAAAAAGAGTTTTCTGGAAGTTTATTCTGGTGTTCTTATTCTTATCTTTTGTCAATAATCTTTCTTTATTCCTTTTAAGTTTTAAGCCTGTTTTGCTCTTGTTCTAATCCGTATCTCACAGCAAAAAAGAAGTCATTTTTTTGTTAGTTACTGGTTTAAAACCACGACACTGCATTACCAGCTTGCTGCTGTGCAGATGCTGCCACCACCCAAAGCAAGGCCCTGTGTCCCTGAAGGGACCTGCCCTGCTCTGTGGCCTGGACTGAAGGTGGGTCCCTCCTGCCAGGGCAGGGCCCAGCACAGCTCTTCTGTTCCAATAAAGAGATGGAGCTCTCACCCCAGTGTCTGGCTGGTACCACCAGCAAAGCCCACACAGCACCAGCCCTGGCTGAGCTCCATGTCCAGGAGCAGGCAGGGCTGACCCTGGTGTGGGCAGGCAGGAGCCAGGCAGGGGCTGCTGTGACCAGACGCAGGGCCCCGAGGGGCTGGGGGAGTCTGTGTTGAGCATCCCTGGGCTGAGGGCACATTTCCTTCAGTGGCATCACCTGGGCCTGGACCTCCTCCAGTGCCATGCCCAGGAAAAGAGGCAACCATCAAGAGCATCTCCTGGGACACTGCCTGACCAGCAATGTCAGCAGGCAAAACCAAGGTTTTGTTTAGCAATGACCCTTTGATGAAGTCAAAGATTCACAGTCAGAGCAGTCCTCTAGTACAGATGGGAGTACACTTGGGGCAGACATCTAAGGCCATGAGGTCACAGAAGGCTCTGGGGTGACAGCAGGCTGAGGTGACAGCAGGCTCTGAGGTCACAGAGGTCCCAGAGCCCCGTGGTTGCCCAGCACCACAAGGACCGAGCAGTCAGTCCTTGACCACGACTGTTGTGGCAGCAGCGGCGGCGGCAGCAGCGGTGCTGACATTGGGACAGCGGTGTCAGGACAGTGGTGGCAGCAAGAGCTGCAGGACTGGCAGTGGGCAAGGCACCATGGCCTTTGCTCTGCGCCTCCTCCTCCTGCTCCTCCTGGCAGTGGCCCTGCCTGACAGGGCTGCCCAGGCTGCTCCGTGGCGAGCAGGGCGAGCAGGTGAGCCGGCAGCCTCAGTCCCCTTTCCTGGGACAGTGCTCCCTTCTCCCTGGGAAGTGTTGGGGATGGTTTTCCCCAGGGCTTTAGGGAGGGTTTTCTCTGTGGGAGGGACAGAGGCCTCAGGGGCCCTGGGCTGGTCCCACTGCCCTTCCAGGGATGTTGCACAGGGCCTGCAAAGAGGGTGGAGAGTGACCAGAGCCAGCCCAGAGCTCCCCAGGCCCCTCTGCACCTTTGGCCATGTCCATTGACATCTGGCTCCCACAGCCTTACCTGAGCCCCTTGCAGTGCCCAGTTCCCTAAAACAGAAGGGGGTCCCAGCACACCATGGAATGGTTCTGATCTGTGCTTCCTTCCAGATGAGGGTGGTAGGAAGGCTTCTCCAGCAGCTTGGCTTCATGAAGATTTTCTGCCTCTGGAGCCCCATGCAGGTACGTTCTCACTGTCCCAACAAGGAATAAACACTGACACCCTGGCAGGAAGCAGGTGACAGAAGCTGCTGTGGCTGTTGAGTTACAGGTGTGTCTGCAGCAAGGACATTTCAAGCTCCTTTTCTGCTTGCTGCACGCAAGCCCAGCTCCCATCACAGGGGTGAGTGGTGTGTCCCTACTGATCCCACAGGCTGAGCCCTGGTTCTGTGGGATCCATTCATCTGAAATGGAAATGCTTTCTGTTAAGGTCCTCCTAGAGGGAGGAACAAACCTACAGGAGACAAGAGGCTGAGTGATCTGGAGAGACACCGTGGTGGGTCCATGTCCCTCAGCCTCCTCCTGAGACTCAGCAGCCGGGGGCTTTCTCTGCACATCTGGACACGCTGTGCCTGGCACAGCAGGAAGGGATCCATGGCAGCCTCACTGCCCTGCATGTGTTCATGCCCTGCAGGGCTGTTTCCCAGGCTGGCCTGGCTGCAGCTTCTCCCCAGCCTCAGCAGGAAGGCATTTGGCATCAGCTGACAGGGAGCCCAAACTGCACCATGGGCTATGCACACCCTGAGATCCCCTGCAATTTCCTGGTCTCAGGCTGGATCAGGTGTAGGGGCTGTTTGGAGGAGGGAGGACCCTGGCCAGCCCAAATAACCTGGGTGTTTTCCTTGTCCTTATCCATGACTTTGACAAATACTGCCTCTTGAACATGCCACCTCCCCAGTGGGGAATGGTTCCATCTGATCCAGCTGTGGCTCTTCCTTTCTCCAGAGATGAACCCAAAGGCTGCGCTGAAGGCAGCGTTTCCCGGAGGAAGCAGTGGCTCATGGGCAGCCTCTGCTGCAGGAAGGGAGGCCATGCCAGGCACAGTCCCAGGAGGTGATTGCTGTGCCCCTGGGCCTGAGCCCTGCTGAGGCTTGAGCTGTCATCTCTGCTGCTTGGCAGTGCCTGCCTTTCAGGGATTTTGCACAGAGCATGGAAAGAGTGTTGAGAATGTCCAGAGCCAGTCCAGAGCTTTCCCCAGGCCACTCTGCAGCTTTGGCCATGTCCATTGATATCTGGCTCCCACAGCCTTACCTGACCTTACCTTGCAGTGCCCAGTTCTCTAAGGCAGAATGGGATCCCAGCACACCATGGAATGGTTCTGATCTGTGCTCCCTTCTAGATTTGGATCGTGACATGGAACATCTGGAAGTGGTGGTAGATGGTGGTTTGAAGATCTTGCCAGATGCTGATGGTGGTTTGAAGACCTTGCCAGATGCTGGAGGCAAGTTCTCAATGTCCCTTTCTGCACAGAACAATCAGTGTCAAGGTGGCAAGAGCTCACTCACGTGCCATTTCCCTTGAGAGTCTGAAGGTTGATGGATTCTGGAAACCTCGCCCTGCTCCCTTCTGGAGCCCTGAGTGATCCCACAGCATTGCTGTCAGTGGGAGGAAGGAGCATTTAGCTGTCAATCTTCTTCCTGTGTGCAATGCCAATGTCACCTTCCATGTGCCCTGTGCAGCCATGGAAAAGAGCAGAGAGGGAAGGGCCAGGCCCAGGGCTGTGCCCCAGGGCTGTGCCTTGTGTGGCTCATTTCTGGCCCCAGGGAACCTGAGATGCTCCAGCTGCCGCTGCCAAGCCCTGGCCCTGCCTGGGGCTCAGTTCAGAGCTGCTGGCAGCTCCAGGGAGTCCTTTCTCCCCTGACTGCCATGCAAGGGGCTCCTTCCATCCCAGTGTGAGGCCACTGCAGGCACGTGGTCCCCCTGCCCCTGCTCCTGAGTGGAAGGTGGAGATTAGGGAGTGCCTTGGAGGGCACCAATCACCCAGGTGCACTCACTGCCACTCCAGCATGAAGAAGAATCTTCAGCAGTGTCACAGGAGCTGTTCTGTCCTGCCTTTCTTTGCAGATGAACCTGATGATGAGGATGATCTGGATTCCCCGTCCATATCAGTTACTGAGCCTGATGATGAGGAAGATTATGAGGGTAAGTGAAGGCCTTTCCCCCTAGGAGAGCTGCCAGCTCAAGGCTTGGCCAGGGCGGCATCGCTGCAGGTGCCAGGACAGAGCCGTGCACGTGTGTGCCCTCGTCCTGTGTGATCCCCTCACTGCTCCTGTGGCACAGTGCTGCCTGTACAGAAGAGATGAGAGAAGCTTCTGTGGCTGTTGAGTCACAGGTCTGTCTGCAGGGAGGACTTTCCCAGCTCCTGAGCTGGATTCTGCAAGCAAGCCCAGCTCCCATCACAGGGGTGTGGTGTGTCCCTGCTGATCCCACAGGCTGAGCACTGGTTGTGTGGGATCCATTCATCTGAAATGGAAATACTTTATATTATGTTCCCCTGAGGAAGAAGAACAAACCTATAGGAGATAGTAATGTAGCAGTGGGGGAACTCAAATATCTGGACATAATTCTGAATGATCTGGAGGGACACTGTGGTGGGTCCATGTCCCTCAGCCTTCTCCTGAGACTCAGTGGCCGGGGGCTTTCTCTGCACATCTGGACACGCCGTGCCTGGCACAGCAGGAAGGGATCCATGTCAGCCTCACTGCCCCTCTGCTGCTTTCACGCCCTGCAGGGCTGTTTCCCAGGCTGGCCTGGCTGCAGCTTCTCCCCAGCCTCTGCAGGAAGGCATTTGGCATCAGCTGACAGGGAGCCCAAACTGCAGCACAGGCCATGCACACCCTGAGATCCCCTGAGATTTCCTGGTATCGGGGTAGTTGAGGTTTAGGGTCTGTTTGGAAGAGGGAGGGCCCTGGAGCATTTCCAAAACCCTAGGAATTTTCCTGATCCTTATCCATGTCTTTGACAAGTATTGCCTGGAGAAGACCAGCACAGCACAGAGAAATTGTGCCATTCAAGCTCAGGGGGTTGAGCAGTCTTGTGCCAAGGGGTGGCAAGGTGCCTGCAGGCCCCAGCTCTGGGGGAAACAGAGAATGTCCTGGCTATATCCAGCGTGCTGCCAGCTCAGCCGTGGAGCACAGCACAGGCTCACGCTGCCCGTTGCTCCCACAGATGCAGCTGGCACCACAGCACGTGCTCAGAACATCTGGGAAAGCATGAGAAGAGTTTTCTACCAGGGAACACATGGTTTGATTAAGTTAATGGCCATTGTGGCTGGTGGAGCACTTTTCCTGATGGTGTGCTGTGCCGGAATCTGGTATTGCTGGAAGACAAAACAGTGAGTGTTTTCCTGATCTCGGCCTCCAACAGCTTCTTGAAAGGCTGCTCATAGCCAGGAAACATTCCCAGTGAGGCTGCTGTGGACTTGTGGCTAGTCCTTGGCTGCCCAAATAACTCTGCTGAGAGTTCTGCTGCTGCCCAGGCCTTTCATTGGCCTCTTAATTGCTGGGCCTTGTCCTGGGGAGCCCGCTGGGGCTGCAGCCAGTGCTGGCTGCCACTGAGGCTGCCTGGCCAAGAGCAGCCCCAGGAGCAGCGGGCAAAGGCAAAGCAAGGTGGGCAGGAGAAAGAGCGGGGACGAGATTGCCCTTGACAGGCAGAGGTGCTCTGGGGCCTGCTCCTGGCCAGGGACCCTGCCCAGAGCCATCCCCTGCTCTCCAGGGCCTTGAGGGGCAGCTGTCCAGCTGGGCCAAGCTGTGCCAGCAGCTCCAGCCGTGCTGGGGAGCCTTGGCAGCTCTGGGCCCTGCTGTGCAGGAGGGTCTCTGTGTGCCAGCAGCAGCTGGGGGCCTCAGCCACCTCCTCTCTCCACAGGAGCGCCTCTGCACCTTCAGAAGACTGGCGAAAGACTTTGGTCACTGAGAAGCTGCATCTGTCATCCCCGCTCTTCACATCTGTCCCCATGTGCCAAGCTACATCTGCATCCCAAGACCCCCACCTCCCATGCGAGACCTCTACCCCTGAGCCCCCTGGCCCTGGTCCCTGCCAGGACTGAAACTGGGCAGCCCCTGTGCAGCAGAGCAGGGGTTGGCCCATGTTTTTTGTTCCAATAAAGAGATGGAGCTCTCACCCCAGTGTCCAGCTGGTACCACCAGCAAAGCCCACACAGCACCAGCCCTGGCTGAGCTCCATGTCCAGGAACAGCCAGGGGTGCCCACGGTGTGGGCAGGCAGGAGCCAGGCAGGGGCTGCCGTGACCAGCAGTGGGGCCCTGAGGGGCTGGGGGAGCCCATGCTGAGCGTCCCTGGGCTGTGAGGGCACATTTCCTTCAGTGGCATCACCTGGGCCTGCACCTCATGAGACACACAGGGAAAATTTGGGCTCTCTCCTGAGGTGTGCAGGGATCCCTCATGAGGAGTGCAGCAGGGTTAAATTGAGAGGGTTTTTTACTCTTCTCAGCACAGCAAAGGGGACACTCTTGGCTGAGGTTTTGCAGAGCTGGGAGGAAGCCTCTTGTGAGCCCTTGGGCCCGGCCTGTGGGCACAGCGGGCAGGCAGAGCCCATCCCTTGAGGCCAGTCGGGGCTGCTCGGGCCGGGCCGGGCTGGGCTGGGCCAGGTGAGGGCCACAGCAGGGAAGGGCCACGGCCGTGGGCTCTGATGAGGCTGCCGAGCTTCACCCTGGCCCTGTGCTGCGGCCAAACACACATTTACAACCACAGCCATTCTCTGGGGCACAGGAGGCACCCAGGGCTATAACTGAGGCCGTGGCTTCTCACCCTGAAGGGAGGCTGGCTCTGTTGGTTCAGAGGGCACAGCTTAGATCCCAGTTCCCTTTGTAAACCTGCCGGGGAAGTGTTGAGGGTAGAGAGTTCCAACCCTTCTCACTAAGAAGTGTGGCTGATGCTGTGGGTTTTTTTAATTTTTTGCCCTCTAAATTTGTGTCCTGGCAGAGGATTAAGTTTGCTTGCTCTCAGTAAGCCCCTTTTCTTCTTGGTGCTGTTGTAAATGAAATTAAAATCAGACAACTAGATCGACTGAGTTAATAGCAATTAAATAACAAGGGAAAAAAATTATACAATTTAGTGAATTGAATACAAGAATAAAATTTAGTAAAAGAATTCAATTTAGTAATTTGAATAGCAATTTGGTATAAAAGGAATACAATTTAGTAAAAGAGTACAATTTAGTGAATATCTTCATATATATATATATATATATATATGTATGTATGTATGTATGTATGTATGTGTGTGAATATAGTTTGCCAGTAATTAAGTATGATTAAAGCATAAGCAAAACTGACTGAGCTACAGAGAGGACTTCTCACCCCACCTCACATACAAAACAAAGCAATTCAAACAAAACTCATATACTGTATGCTTATAATATTCATTAATGTTTCTCTTAAGTTTTCTCATATTTCTGATTCTTTGACTTTACGTCACTATTCGTCATGGTGCATGCTTCATTTGTTGCTAGGGGGTCTTCAGTCTTCTTTTGGTGGTCTTTTGGATGAAGGCTTACACTCATCCTCGTTGTCCTCTGGATAACTTTAAAGGCTGTGCATGCTTACTAAGTGTTGTGTTATGCAAGTAAGCATTGTGCTCCACTAATTAGTCTTACATTTCATAATTTTCAGGCCCTATGCCTAAAGTCGTTCCAACTTTGTCCATCTCATGGTCAATTTTCTCTTGGGACATTACTTATCCCAGAACTACATAATCTATCTTAATTTTGACATGTAACATTTTTAAAGGGGTACATCTGCTTGTAACACCAATTCCCCTGATTGCTTCTAATAATAACTTTCCAAACAGTTACAATTTAGTTAGCACAAATCATTTCCATTTATCACAAGGGGATTCACAGAGCTCATCCTGATGGATGAGGAAAAGGGAGTGGGAACTCAGCAGTGAGGAGACCGGAGGGCTGGAGAGCAGCTCTGAAAGACACTAAACTCCCACCAGACTTCTGAAACATTGCTGTTCTTCAGCCAGTGACAGGATGAGTCCCTGAGACTGGGGCTTGGCCTTATTCGTGGTGAGGGGCATCAAGGAAGGCTGCAGTGTGATGGAGATTGTGATGGGCTGGGAACTCACTGGGGGAAAGGAGGGAGCAGTTGTGAAGTAAAAGGCAGGTGTGGGGACAGAACTGTTCAGAGAAGGGCTGAGCTACAGCTTGAGCAAAATGAAAAAATGTCATTTGGGGTCATCCCAGAGGGATTTCATTTCAGAAGTCATGGAACAAGTTTAATTTTTGGGGGGTGTCATGTTTTCCCTTGGAGGTGGACACTCTGCAGACTTGAGCTGCATTGCCAAAATGCTCAAGTCTCTGCTGCAGGTCACAGCGTTTCTTCTTTGGCTGATCCCAGCCCGGTGCTGAGCCCAGCAGAGCCCTGGCAGAGCCCAGAGCAGCCTCAGCATCCGCAGAGCCCGGCTGCAAGGAGAGAAAGCAGAAACCGCCCGTCAGCTGAAGGCTCCTGTCCCCTTGTCCCAGCCAGCCGCGGTGCCCAGGCCATGCTGGCCGTGCTCAGAGCTGGGCCCAGAGCTGCCCATCACTGCTGCCTTGGGGAGCAGAGCAGGAGGGCAGGACATGTGCCCAGCCTGCAGCCAGCCACGGCAGATCCAGCCCCTCAACAGCTGCCCAGAGCGGGATGCTCCTGTGCCCGCTGCCATCTCCCAAAAGCTCTTGTCCCACCCATGCCAAGGAGATGAGGACCCCCCTCACACCATCTGCTGCCACAAGAAAAGCTGGTCCCAAAGGATGTCCTCAGTCTTCTCCAAGGGCACGGCCCATCCACGCCACAGCTGGTCCCAAGCACTTCCCGATCCAGACTGGACCCCACCTGGAACGCTTCCTTTAGAAAAACAAACAACAAATTAATGAAAATAGGTTACAGACAAAAAGGGGAAACAAGAAAAATGGTAAAAAATCTTATGTCTGTCAGGAGCTTGAAGAAGGCCCAACCCCTACATTCTGGGGAAAAACCCACCCATGGGTGAGGGAAGCCCATGCTTTCTCCCTTTCCCCCTGCACTGTCCCCCAAAATCACGGTGATCCCAAAGCAAAGCAGGGGAGTGGAGCAGCCCAAGCCCTTCCTTGCCTGCACAGCAAAGCAGCCGTGCTCAGGTTCTAGAGTCCTTGTGCTCCAAATTGTGGGATTTTTCTTAGATTTCGTGGTATTTTGTGGAGATTTGGTGGGATGTTTCTGGAATTTTTGGGACTTATTTGCACTGTTGTAGAATTTTCTGGAATTTAGTGGGATTTTTCTTGAATTTTATAAGATATTGAGGAGATTTTGTGGGAGTTTTGTGGGATTTTGAGGGATTTTTAGCAGACATGAAGGATTTTGAGGTAATTTCTTAGGTTTTGTGGAAATTTGTGGGGGTTTTGTGGGAAGTTTCTGGAATTTGTTTGGCTTTGGGGAAGATTTCTGCAATTTTATTGGAGTTATTCTGGAATTTTGTGGGATTTTGTGGCGACTTGGAGAATTGTGAGGGATTTTTCTTCGATTCTATGGAATTTTGTGAAGATTTGGTGGGATGTTTCTGTAATTTGGTAGGGTTTTGAGAACATTCAATGATTTGTGTGGGATTTTTCTGCAATTTTGTGGGATTTTCTTGAATTTTACAGGATATTGGGGAGATTTTGTGGGAGTTTTTTGGAATTTTGAGGGATTTTGAGGAGACATGAAGAATTTTGAGGTATTTTTCTTAGAGTTTGTGGAAATGTGTGGGGATTTGGTGGGATGATGACTGGAATTTGTTGGGGTTTTGAGAAGATTTATGGAATTTTGTGGGATTTTTCTGCGATTTTGTGTAAATTTGTGGAGATTTTCTGGGATGTTTCTGGAATTTGGTGGGGTTTTGAGGGAATTTAGGGAATTGTGTGGGATTTTTCTGCAGATTGGTGGGATTTTGTGGGGACTTGAAGAATTATGAGGGATTTTTCTTACCTATCTTGGAATTTTGTGGAGATTTGGTGGGATGTTTCTGGCATTTTGTGGGATTTTTAGCAGTGTTGTGGTATTTTGTTGGACTTTGAGGAGTCTTGAAGAATTTGGTGGGACATTTCTTAGATGTTGTGGAAATTTGTGGTGATTTGGTGGGATGTTTCTGGAATTTGGTGGGGTTTTGGGAATTTTTCAGGATTGTGTGGGATTTGTCTGCAATTTGGTGGGACTTTTCTTGAATTTCATAGGATATTGAGAAGATTTTCTGTGAGTTTTGTGGAATTTTGAGGGATTTTGAGGAGACATGAAGAACTTTGAAGTATTTTTTTAGATTTTGTGGAAATGTGTGGGGATTTGGTGGGATGTGACTGGAATTTGTTGGGGTTTTGAGTAGATTTATGCAATTTTGTGGAATTGTGTGGGATTTTTCTTAGATTATTGTGGGATATTCAGGGGATTTTCGAGATGTTTCTGGAATTTGGTAAGGTTTTGAGAAGATGTCTGCAATGTGTTGGTATTTTTTTCTGGAATGTTGTGGGATTTTTAGGAGACTTGAAGAATTTGGTGGGATTTTTCTTAGATGTTGTGGAAATTTGTGGTGATTTGGTGGGATGTTTCTGGAATTTTGTGTGATTTTTTCCCAATGTTTTGGTATTTTGTAGTGTTTTGAGGAGACTTGAAGAATTTTGTGGGATTTTAGATTTTGTGGAAATTTGTGACGATTTTGTGGGATGTTTCTTAAATTTGGTAGTGATTTCGGGAAAATTTAGGGAATTGTGTGGGATTTTTCTGCAATTTTGTGGTATTTTGTGAAAATTTAAATAATTTTGTGGTATTTTTCTGGAATTTTGTCACGTTTTTCTTGTATGTTGTGGAATTTTCTGGGATTTTATGGGATTTTGAGGAGACTTGTAGAATTTTGTGGGATTTTTCTTAGATTTTGTGGAAATTTATGGCGATTTGGTGAGATGGGACTGGAATTTGGCAGGGTTTTGAGAACATTTCTGCAATTTTGTGGGATGTTGCTGGAATTTTGTGGGATTTTTTGAAAATTTCAATAACTTTGTAAGATTTTTTTGGACTTTGGTGGTATTTTCTTTAATTGTATCCAATTTTTGTGGAATTTAGTGGAAATCTGAGGAGATTTGGTGGGATGTTTCTAGAATTTAGTGGGGTTTTGAGAAGATTTAGGGAATTTTGTGGGATTTTTCTTAGATTTTCTGAGATTTTTCTTAGATTTTGTGGGAATTTATGGACGTTTTGAGAGACGTTTCTGGAATTAGTTTGGGTTTTTAGAAGATTTAGGCAATTTTGGGAAATTTTTCTTGAATTTTATGGGATCTTTCTTGATTTTTGTGGGATATTGAGAAGATTTCTGAAATTTTTCTGGAATTTTGAGGGATTTTGATGAGACAAGAAGAATTTGGTGAGGGATTTTTCTTAGAATTTGTGGAATTCTTTGGAGATTTTGTACGATTTCCCTGGAATTTTCTGGAATTTTGAGAAAATTGAAAGAATTCTGTGGGATTTTTCTGCAATTTTGTGGGATTTTTCTTGAATTTTGCAGGCTATTGAGGAGATTTTGTGCAAGATTTTTGTGGAATATTGAGGGATTTTGAGGCGACATGAAGGAGTTTGAGGTATTTTCTTAGATTTTGTGGAAATTTGTTTAGATTTTGTGGGATGTTTCTGGAATTTGGTGGTCTTTTGGGAAGATTTCTGCAATTTTGTGGATTTTTTTTTTAATTTGGTGGCATTTTGTGGAGACTTGAAGAATTATGAGGGATTTTTCTTAGCTTCTTTGGAATTTTGTGGAGATTTGGTGGGATGTTTCTGGAATTTGGTAGGGTTTTGGGAAGATTTAGGGAATTTTGTGAGATTTTTTTCTGGAATCTTGAGGGATTTTGAGGAGACTTGAAGAATTTTGTGGGATTTTTCTGAAATTTTGTGGAAATTAGTGGGGATTTTGTGGGATGTTTCTGGAATTTGGTAAAGTTTTGAGAAGATTTAGGGATTTTTTTGGCATTTTTCTATAATTCTGTGGGGATTTTTCTATAATTTTATGGGATTTTTAGAAAATTTAAATAATTTTCTGGGTTTTTTCTTGAATTTATGGGATTGCTTTGGAATTTTCTGGAATTTTTCTTGAATTTTGTGGGGTTTTGTGAAGACTTGAAGGATTTTGTGGGATTTGTCTTAGATTTTGTTGAAATTTGTGGGTATTTTGTGGGATGTTTCTGGAATTTGATAGGGTTTTGCGAAGATTTAGGGAATTCTTTGAGTTTTTTTGGAATATTGTGGATTTTTTCTGGAATTTTGTAAGATTATGAGAACATTTGTGGCAATTTTTATGAAGATTTTGATGAATCAAATAGAAAAAAAAAAGGGTAAAACTGCTGAAATTTCGGTAAACAAAGGTTAAAAGCAAAACCCTCCAAAGGGACCTGAATTCTGCGCTAAATCCGCATGGTTTGGCCTAACATCAGCCAAATGAGGTTAAAATCATCCCAAGGGGTCCAAAGTGCAACCAAAAGGGCATAAAAATGCCCAAACTGGTATAAAACCCACTCCAAATGGCCTAAAATCACCCTTGGATCTCCCAAATGGGTGCAAGATCCACCCTGAAAGTCGCTGGTTTTGCCTCAAATCACCCAGAGGGCCCCAGCATCCCCCAGCCTGGCCTGAAACGCCCAAAAGGGACCTGAAATCACCCGAAAAGGGCTCGGTTCGAGCGGCACCGGGACTGGGAGCGAGACCGAGATCGAGACTGAGACCGGGACTGAGACCGGGCCTGAGACTGGGACTGAATCCAGCACCGGCACCGAGAGCGGCACCGCTCCGGGACCGGGACTGAGACCGGGACCGGCACCGCTCTGGGATTGAGATCGACACCGGGACCGGAATCGGCTCCGGGAGCGCCCCGGGACTGCTCCGAGACTGAGACCGAGGCCAGCACAGGGACTGGGATCAACACCAGGAGTGCTCTGAGACCAAGACTGAGACCAGAACCAGGATCAGCACCGGGATCACTCCTGGACCAGCACTGGGATCAGCACCGGGATCACTCCTGGACTAGCACTGGGATCAGCACTGGGATCACTCCTGGAGCAGCACTGGGATCAGCACTGGGATCGCTCCAGGACCAGCACTGGGATCAGCACCAGGATCGCTCCAGGACCAGCACTGGGATCAGCACCGGGATCACTCCTGGAGCAGCACTGACACTGGGACAGGAACTGCTCCGAGGCCCAGACTGAGACCAGGACTGAAACCAGCACTGGCACCAGCACTGAGACCGGCACCGCTCCGGGACCGAGACCGGGACTGAGAGTGAGATGGAGACAAAGACTGGGACTGGGAGCACGCTGGGACCGACACTGGGACCACCACAGCTCCGGGACAGAGATCGACACCGGGACCAGAATCAGCTCTGGGATCGCTCTGGGACCACCGCGTTCACTCCGGGCAGTTTTGGCCGTGCCCCCAGGCGAGACTGGGGAGGGCTGGGAGAGATTGGGAGAGAACTGGGAGGGAACTGGGAGGGAGTCCTGGGCAAGGCGGGACCGCCTCGGTTCGCATCGTTCTGGTGCAGCCATCCCGGTCCATGTGGTCCCGGTCCATTTGATCCCAATCTCTGGTGCTGATCCATACGGTCCCAGTCTGTGCAATCCCAGTCTGGGCAATCCCAGCCCATGGATCCCAGTCTGTGTGGTCCTGCATGGCACACACTCCAAGAGTCTGGAATTCCAGTTGCCAGCAAGGAAAAGATGTTCCTGCCCTTGAAGGCAAAGCTCTTGAGAAGGGGCCGAGAGCCAAGTGCAGCAAGATCTTACAGTGACATTTCCCTGCCAGCCCCCAGAACTTCACCCATGCTTGTTGTAGCTCCTGGATTGGGAATTAAATCAGGGCAGGGTCTCTGGTGGGAGCTGCCCTGGGTGCAGGGAGACGCTGATGTCAGCGTTCAGGAACACACATAATCACAGATTGATTATATGCAGGTGCTTTATTGAAGCACACGGGAACTCGAGGTATCAGCAACCCAAATCTAGCTCCATCGTCTTTGTCCAAAGTGCACATACTTATACAATTTCAGCTGTAGCAGTAATCACTGTAACAACCTTATCAATATTGCCTCATTAATATTGCTTGATTAGCTTTATCAATATTGCTTCATGAGAGTTAGCTCATCCTTGTACGAACATGTACGAATCTTATCTCTGGGTGGGTATCTTGGAATCCCCAAGTACCAGTTCCCGTTACTGTAAACATTTCAGCTTGCTAGCCCATCCCCAATACCAGACATTCTTGTGGCCTACTTCTACATGGTTTTAAGAAACATTTTCAGAAACATTTAACCCCAGAGTAACAAGGGTTTCACTGCTGTGGTGTCACAGAGTGGAACACTGGGGCTGTCACTGCTGTGGTGTGTGATAGATTGACATTTAAGTAAAAAAGACAAACAGCTAAGGATGTTAAGGTTGCTGGAGGGTGATGGGAGTTTATTCTCCTGGCCTATAACTGGTCATTTCCAAGAACTGACAGTAGTTTTGACCATTGAAATGTGACATCAACCTGTGAACATCACCCTTTAAATCTTAAGCCTGGGAATTTATCTTTCTCTTTGGTTTCTGGCTTTTGAAGAGGTAACAGGGCTCTGGTTCATCCTCTTCCCCCACAAACAGGACAAGGCCGCGGGGGGAGCGGGGCTGGCCGGAGTTCTGCGGTTCCTGGCAGGGGATGGAGACTGTGAAGTGACAGGAGCCCCTTCCCAGAGGGAAGTACTCCCATCTGTCCTACTGGTCTGGCCTTAATGTAAATCTTTGACTTCATCAAAGGGTCATTGCTAAACAAAACCTTGGTTTTGCCTGCTGACATTGCTGGTCAGGCAGTGTCCCAGGAGATGCTCTTGATGGTTGCCTCTTTTCCTGGGCATGGCACTGGAGGAGGTCCAGGCCCAGGTGATGCCTGTTGGGGAAGGTGAAACAGGGAAACCTTATGAATGTGATTGTTTGGCACTAGATTGTGAAAATATGAAGGCTAGAATCAAAGTAGAAATGAAAGCCTGCTTTGAGTTATAGGATACTGAGTACTGGTTAACCAAAGAACAATAGCCTAGCCAGCTAGAGGAGAATCCCTGTTGATAAAACAATGTCCTTCTGCTGATAAGAAGAGCCCGAAAGTAAAGAAGCAAGGAAAGAACTTGTAAAGCTCTGTAGAGTATAAAATGCAACACTGTATGTTAATATAGGGAAGCCCATAGGTTGTATGTAAATTCTTTAGTGGGTGTGTCTCATGGTGATTGGTTTCTGGTAATTAGAATATTCACGATAGAAAAAGATATATTGGATTGTAACAAGAACTTCGCCCTTTTACTCTTTACTCTT
>NW_028256018.1:0-94000 GCF_971803275.1 Cyanistes caeruleus | reverse complement strand
TCAAAAATTCCCAAAATCTTCTCAAAACCCTACCAAATTGTAGAAATATCCCACAAAATCTTGAAAACTTTCCACACAATCTCAGAAAAATCCATCAAAATTCTTCAGGTCTCCTCAAAATTCCCAAATAATTCCTGAAACATCCCACAAAATCCCCGAAATCTTCTCAAAACCCTACCAAATTCCTAAAACATCCAACAAAATCTTGAAAACTTTCCACACAATCTCAGAAAAATCCATCAAAATTCTTCGGCACAACTAAATATCCCAAAAAATTCCAGAAACATCCCGCAAAATTCCCAAAATCTTCTCAAAACCCTACCAAATTCCAGAAACTTCCTACAAAATCGAGAAAACTTTTCAACACAATCTAGGAAAAATCACTCAAAATTCTTCATGTCTCTTCAAAATTAAACAAAAATCCCACAAAATTGCAGAAAAATCCCACAAAATTCCCAAAATCTTCTCAAAACCCTACCAAATTCCAGAAACTTCCTACAAAATCGAGAAAACTTTTCAACACAATCTAGGAAAAATCACTCAAAATTCTTCATGTCTCTTCAAAATTAAACAAAAATCCCACAAAATTGCAGAAAAATCCCACAAAATTCCCAAAATCTTCTCAAAACCCTACCAAATTACAGAAACATCCCACAAAATCTTGAGAACTTTCCGCACAATCTAGGAAAAATCCATCAAAATTCTTCAAGTAAATTCAATATCCCACAAAATTCCAGAAACATCCCACAAAATTACAGAAATCTTCTCCAAACCCTTCCAAATTCCAGAAACATCCCACAAAATCTTGACAACTTTCCACATATCTCTGAAAAATCCCTCAAAATTCTTCAGGTTGCCTCAAAATCCCTCAAAATTCCACAAAATTACATGAAATTCCAGAAAGATCCCACAAAATTCTCGAAATTTTCTCAAAATGCTACCAAATTCAAGAAACATCCCACAAAATCTTGACAACTTTCCACACAGTCTAGGAAAAAGCCATCAAAATTCTTCATGTCTCTTCAAAATCCCTCAAAATTCCACAAAGATCCCACAAAATTCCAGAAACATCCCACAAAATTCCCAAAATCTTCTCAAAACCCTACCAAATTCCAGAAACATCCCACAAAATCCCTACAATTTTCCACACAATCTCTGAAAAATCTCACAAAATTCCTTATGTCTATTCCATATCCAAAAAAATTCCACAAAATTCCAGAAACATCCCACAAAATTCCCAAAATTTTCTCAAAACCCTTCGAAATTCCAGTAACATCCCGCAAAACCTTGACAACTTTCCGCACAGTCTCGGAAAAATCCATCTAAATTCTTCATGTCTCATCATTATCCCTCAAAACTCCACAAAATTCCCACAAAATTCCAGAAACATCCCACAAAATTCTATGAATCGTCTCAAAACCCTACCATATTAAATAAACATCCCACAAAATCTCGACAACTTTCCACACAATCTAGGAAAAATCTCACAAAATTCCTTATGTCTACTCCATATCCAAAAATATTCCACAAAATTCCTGAAACATCCCACAAAATTGCCAAAATTTTCTCAAAACCCTTCGAAATTCCAGTAACATCCCGCAAAACCTTGACAACTTTCCACACAGTCTAGGAAAAATCAATCAAAATTTTTCATGTCTCATCATTATCCCTCAAAACTCCACAAAATTCCCACAAAATTCCAGAAACATCCCACAAAATTCGTGAAATCTTCTCAAAACCCTAACAAATTCCAGAAACATCCCACAAAATCTTGACAACTTTCCATATAATCTCAGAAAAATCCCTCAAAATTCTTCAGGTCGCTTCAAAATTCCTCAAAATTCCACAAAAATCCAACATAATTCCAGAAACATCCCACAAAATTCCCAAAATCTTCTCAAAACCCTACCATATTCTAGAAACATCCCACAAAATCTTGCGAACTTTCCACATAATCTCGGAAAAATCCTTCAAAATTCTTCAGGTCGCCTCAAAATTCCTCAAAATTCCACAAAGATCCCACAAAATTCCAGATACATCCCACAAAATCTTGACAACTTCCCCCACAAATTAGGAAAAATGCATCAAAATTCATCAAGTCATGTCAATCTTTCACAAAATTCTACAGAAATCCCACAGAATTCCAGAAACATCCCACAAAATCTCCACAAATTGACACAAAATAAGAAAAATCCCTCAAAATTGTTCAAGTCTCCTCAGTATCCCAGAACATTGCAAAGAAATGCCACTAAATTCCAGGTAAATCTTGCAAAATTATTAAAATTTTTTCAAATACCCACGCAAATCCCACAAAATTTCTCAAACATCCCACAAATTGTGATAAACCTTGTGAAAACGCAACAAAATTCCAGAAGCATCACACAAAATTCCCAAAATCTTCTCAAAACTCTTCGAAATTCCAGAAACATCCCACAAAATCTCAACAACTTTCCACACAATCTCGGAAAAATCCATCAAAATGCCTTAAAATCCCACAAAAATAAGACAAAATTCCCGAAACATCCCGCAAAACCTTGACAACTTTCCACACAGTCTAGGAAAAATCCATCTAAATTCTTCATGTCTCCTCAAAATCCCTCAAAATTCCACAAAGTTCCCACAAAATTCCAGAAACATCCCACAAAATTCCCAAAATCTTCTCAAAACCCTACCAAATTCTAGAAACATCCCACAAAATCTCTACAACTTTCCACACAATCTAGGAAAAATCTCACAAAATTCCTTATGTCTACTCCATATCCAAAAAAATTCCACAAAATTCCCGAAACATCCCACACAATTCACAAAATCCTCTCGAAACCCTAACAAATTCCAGAAACATCCCACAAAATCTCGACAACTTTCCACACAATCTAGTAAAAATCCGTCAAAATTCTTCATGTCTCCTCAATATCCCACAAAATTCCTAAAACATCCCCCTAAATTCTCAAAATCTTCTCAAAAAACTACCAAATTCCAGAAACATCCCACAAAATCTTGACAACTTTCCACACAAACAAGGGAAAATCCATCAAGATGCCTTCAAATTCCAAAAAAGTCCCACAAAATTCCAGAAACATCCCACAAAATCTTGACAATTTTCGACACAGTCTAGGAAAAATCCATCAAAATTCTTCATATCTCCTAAAAATCCAAAAAAATTCCACAAAAAAGTCCCACAAAATTCCAGAAACATCCCACAGAATCTTCTCAAAACCCTACCATATTCCACAAACATCCCACAAAATCTTGACAACTTTCCACATAATCTCTGAAAAATCCCTCAAAATTCTTCAGGTTGCCTCAAAATCCCTCAAAATTCCACAAAATTACATGACATTCCACAAAGATCCCACAAAATTCCCAAAATTTTCTCAAAACGCTACCAAATTCAAGAAACATCCCACAAAATCTTGACAACTTTCCCCACAGTCTAGGAAAAATCCATCTAAATTCTTCATGTCTCCTCAAAATCCCTCAAAATTCCACAAAGTTCCCACAAAATTCCAGAAACATCCCACAAAATTCTATGAATCGTCTCAAAACCCTACCAAATTAAATAAACATCCCACAAAATCTCTACAACTTTCCACACAATCTAGGAAAAATCTCACAAAATTCCTTATGTCTACTCCATATCCAAAAAAAATTCCACAAAATTCCCGAAATATCCCACAAAATTCCCAAAATTTTCTCAAAACCCTTCGAAATTCCAGTAACATCCCGCAAAACCTTGACAACTTTCCACACAGTCTCGGAAAAATCCATCTAAATTCTTCATGTCTCCTCAAAATCCCTCAAAATTCCACAAAGATCCCACAAAATTCCAGAAACATCCCACAAAATTCTATGAATCGTCTCAAAACCCTACCATATTAAATAAACATCCCACAAAATCTCGACAACTTTCCACACAATCTAGGAAAAATCTCACAAAATTCATTATGTCTACTCCATATGCAAAAAAAATCCACAAAATTCCTGAAACATCCCACACAATTCACAAAATCCTCTCGAAACCCTAACAAATTCCAGAAACATCCCACAAAAACTCGACAACTTTCCACACAATCTAGTAAAAATCCGTCAAAATTCTTCATGTCTCCTCAATATCCCACAAAATTCCTAAAACATCCCCCTAAATTCTCAAAATCTTCTCATAAAACTACCAAATTCCAGAAACATCCCACAAAATCTTGACAACTTTCCACACAAACTAGGGAAAATCCATCAAGATGCCTTCAAATTCCAAAAAAGTCCCACAAAATTCCACAAACATCCCACAAAATCTTGACAATTTTTGACACAGTCTAGGAAAAATCCATCAAAATTCTTCATATCTCCTAAAAATCAAAAAAAATTCCACAAAAAATTCCCATAAAATTCCAGAAACATCCCACAAAATCTTCTCAAAACCCTACCATATTCCAGAAACATCCCACAAAATCTTGACAACTTTCCACATAATCTCTGAAAAATCCCTCAAAATTCTTCAGGTTGCCTCAAAATCCTTCAAAATTCCACAAAATTACATGAAATTCCACAAAGATCCCACAAAATTCCCAAAATTTTCTCAAAACGCTACCAAATTCAAGAAACATCCCACAAAATCTTGACAACTTTCCCCACAGTCTAGGAAAAATCCATCTAAATTCTTCATGTCTCTTCAAAATCCCTCAAAATTCCACAAAGATCCCACAAAATTCCAGAAACATACCACAAAATTCCCAAAATCTTCTCAAAACCCTACCAAATTCTAGAAACATCCCACAAAATCTTGACAACTTTCCACACAATCTAGGAAAAATCTCACAAAATTCCTTATGTCTACTCCATATCCAAAAAAATTCCACAAAATTCCCGAAACATCCCACAAAATTGCCAAAATTTTCTCAAAACCCTTCGAAATTCCAGTAACATCCCGCAAAACCTTGACAACTTTCCACACAGTCTAGGAAAAATCCATCTAAATTCTTCATGTCTCCTCAAAATCCCTCAAAATTCCACAAAGTTCCCACAAAATTCCAGAAACATCCCACAAAATTCTATGAATCGTCTCAAAACCCTACCAAATTAAATAAACATCCCACAAAATCTCTACAACTTTCCACACAATCTAGGAAAAATCTCACAAAATTCCTTATGTCTACTCCATATCCAAAAAAATTCCACAAAATTCCCGAAACATCCCACAAAATTGCCAAAATTTTCTCAAAACCCTTCGAAATTCCAGTAACATCCTGCAAAACCTTGACAACTTTCCACACAATCTAGGAAAAATCAATCAAAATTTTTCATTTCTCATCATTATCCCTCAAAACTCCACAAAATTCCCGAAACATCCCACAAAATTCCCAAAATCTTCTCAAAAGCCTACCATATTCTAGAAACATCCCACAAAATCTTGCGAACTTTCCACATAATCTCGGAAAAATCCCTCAAAATTCTTCAGGTCGCCTCAAAATTCCTCAAAATTCCACAAAAATCCCTCAAAATTCCAGATACATCCCACAAAATCTTGACAACTTCCCCCACAAATTAGGAAAAATGCATCAAAATTCATCAAGTCATGTCAATATTTCACAAAATTCTACAGAAATCCCACAGAATTCCAGAAACATCCCACAAAATCTCCACAAATTGACACAAAATAAGAAAAATCCCTCAAAATTGTTCAAGTCTCCTCAGTATCCCAGAACATTGCAAAGAAATGCCACTAAATTCCAGGTAAATCTTGCAAAATTATTAAAATTTTTTCAAATACCCACGAAAATCCCACAAAATTTCACAAACATCCCACAAATTGTGATAAACCTTGTGAAAACGCAACAAAATTCCAGAAACATCACACAAACTTCCCAAAATCTTCTCAAAACTCTTCGAAATTCCAGAAACATCCCACAAAATCTCAACAACTTTCCACACAATCTCGGAAAAATCCATCAAAATGCCTTAAAATCCCACAAAAATAACACAAAATTCCAGAAACATCCCACAAAATCTTGAAAACTTTCCACACAGTCTAGGAAAAATCCATCAAAATTCTTCATGTCTCCTGAAAATCCCTCAAAATTCCACAGTGTTCCCACAAAATTCCAGAAACATCCCACAAAATTCTATGAATCTTCTCAAAACCCTACCAAATTCTAGAAACATCCCACAAAATCTCAACAACTTTCCACACAATCTAGGGAAAATCCATCAAAATGCTTCATGTCTAGTCAACATCCCCAAAAATTTTACAAAATTCCCAAAAAATTCCCAAAATCTTCTCAAAACCGTACCAGCTTCCAGAAACATCCCACAAAATCTTGACAACTTTCCACACAATCTTGTAAAAATCCATCAAAATTCTTCATGTCTCCAGAATACCTAAAAAAATTCCAAAAACACCCCAAAAAATCCCCGAAATCTTCTCAAACCCCTACCAAATTCCAGAATCATCCCACAAAATTCCACAAATCTTCTCAAAACCCTACCAAATTTTAGAAACTTCCCACAAAATTCTCTAAATCTTCTCAAAACTCTTCGAAATTCACGTAATAGCCCACAAACTCTTGAGAACTTTCCACACAATCTAGGAAAAATCCATCAAAATTCTTCTTGTCTCCTCAAAATCCGCCAAATTCCACAAAAATCACACAAAATTCCTAAAATCTTCTCAAAACCGTACCAAACTCCAGCAACATCCAACAAAATTCCAAAACTCTTCTCAAAACCCTTCGAAATTATAGTAACATCCCACAAAATCTCTATAACTGTCCTCACAATCTCGGAAAAATCCCTCAAAATTCTTCATGTCTCCTCAATATCTCAAAAAATTCCAGAAACATCCCACAAAATCCCCGAAATCTTCTGAAAACCCTACCAAATTACAGAAACATCCCTCAAGATTCTCTACATCTTCTCTAAACCCTACCAAATTCCAGAAACATCCCACAAAATCTTCAGAACTTTTCACACTCTCTTGGAAATATTCCTCAAAATTCTTCACGTGTCCTCAATATCCCTCAAAATTCCCAAAAATTCCCACAAAACTCTTGAAACGTCCCACAAAATTCCTAAAATCTTCTCAGAACCCTACCAAATTCCAAAAACATTCCACAAAATTTGGACACCTTTCCACACAATTTAGGAAAAATCCCTCAAAATTCTTCATATCTCTTCAATATCCCCAAAAAATATTCCACAAAATTCCCGCAAAATTCCTGAAACATCCCACAAAATTCGCGAAATCTTCTCAAAACTCTTCGAAATTTCAGTAACATCCCACAAAATCTTGACAAATTTCCACACAATCAACGAAAAATCCGTCAAAACTCTTCATGTCTCCTCAAAAATCCCTCAAAATTCTAAAAAAACCCAAAGAAATTCTGGAAAATTCCCTCAAAAATTCCCAAAATCTTCTCAAAACCCTACCAAATTGTAGAAATATCCCACAAAATCTTGAAAACTTTCCACACAATCTAGGAAAAATCCATCAAAATTCTTCAGGTCTCCTCAAAATTCCCAAATAATTCCAGAAACATCCCACAAAATCCCCGAAATCTTCTCAAAACCCTACCAAATTCCAGAAACTTCCTACAGAAACGAGAAAACTTTTCAACACAATCTAGGAAAAATCACTCAAAATTCTTCATGTCTCTTCAAAATTAAACAAAAATTCCACAAACTTGCAGAAAAATCTGACAAAATTCCTGAAATCTTCTCAAAACCCTACCAAATTCCAGGAATATGCAACAAAATCGTGTCAAGTTTACCCACAATCTCGGAAAAATCCATCAAAATTCTTCAAGTAAATTCAATATCCCACAAAAATCCAGAAACATCAAAGAAAATTCTTGAAATCTTTTCAAAACCCTACCAAATTCCAGAAACATCCCACAAAATCTTGACAACTTTCCACACAATCTCAGAAAAATCCATCAAAACTCCAATTTCACAGGCCTATTTAACATTTTATCCATCAAAATCAGTCCTTTGCTTTGTATTTTGGAAACTTGTTCATCTTGGGGAATTTGCCATCTTCTCAGGGCATTGAAGGTCCATCAAATGCTGCAGGTTTCATTCTTCCTTTAATATGGTCTGTGTGCTGGGGTTTGACTCTTAAGCAGAGCTAATTGTTTATTTTGCAGCCTAGCAGTTCTACTGTGGGGCTCTGGGCAGGTCAATTCACTTGAGAACGATGGGTAAATCAGCTCCTGGGAAGATGTGCACTGCCTGGCCCCGATGCTTCAGCATGCTTGAGGTCAGCTTGGCTGTCTCCGACTGTCTAATAATATGCAGAATAATAGAATTAAGTATTCATTTTAATTGCTGATCAATAAGATTTGTTTTCATCTAAATCTGCGTGCTAGTTTCTAAACCACTACAGTCTGTTTCATCAATGACCTTCCTGATTTTTGCTTTCTAGTTTCTGCCGATCTTATTTTCTCGCCTGTCCCTGGGAGAGGAAGGGATGATGGCTGGAGGTTTGGCAGTCAGCGAGGGCCTGACCACCACTACAGTTCTGGACTCTCAGCCTTGGAGATGTGATCAGGAATCTGCTGTTAGTTCCCAGTTTTGTATTGCAAAGACTGACCATGCTGCCAGCACTGTGTTTTATGAGTGAATTTTCATTTGGTCAAACTCCAAAGCAGCCTTAATTTTAAGGTGGAATTCTTTGTGGATGAGGCTGTGAAGAATATGGTGTTTGTACTCCCATCCTAATGGCAGTACAGTAAAACAACTCCTAACGGATTTGGTAATAAAGACCTAGTTTTTCTTCACTAAACCTGCCCTAGCAAAATTCATAAGCTGGTGATAGCTATCTCTGGAGTGGAAAATCTTTATTGAGTTTATTGACAATTTAATATACTTTGTCAAGCTTTGCTGCTTAGTTTCTGTTTATCCAGAGACACCTGGGGCTACCTTTGCTTCCTAAGGGATTAAACTAGCAAGCACTTAGAATCAGATTTTGGGAACATGGGTGCAGGAGACTTGGTAATTCACTTTAGAAAAATATAATAATGATGAACACTTCAGATGGAAATGATAGTATTTGACATAATATGTGAAATGCTTTTAAGTTATTTTTTAGTTTTTCTTTAATTTTTAATCCTGGATAAATTAAATGAGGCTTTTGGGGAAAGCATGAGATGGAATTTATATTGTATTTATATTGCCCCGCCGTCACCGAGGACAGGGCTGTCCGAAGAAGTTGATGCAGCTGCTGAGGCAGAACCGTGACCTGATGCAGCTGCACCTTCGTTACTGCTCTCAGCCGAGGCCAAGAACCAAGTCAGCGGCAAAAGTGGGCATTGGGAGGAGACTCCGCATCTCCCCTCAGTTCTGACCTCCAGAGCGTCAAATCAGCTCTTTGACTCACAGCTCACCACAGACCTCGAAACAGGAGGCAAAGATCTACACCAGTTGGCCTTTCATAACTTCTCACCCATCTATTACCTTTCTGTGGCTAGCTTCAGAAAATGGGGGGGAAGCCATTCCAAAGAACACGACCAAGGAAATCACACAGCACTCGGGACTTTTTCCAGGCATCAAATTTTTAATGGATGATGTGAAGTAACACAGAAGCAATTCCTGTCCACAGAAAAAAAGATTTCAAATGTTTTTGTCTCAAAGACAATCACTGGATGTTGAAAATTTCTGCTGCTGAAAGTTACATTAGGTCCTCAACACTGAGCAATCAATATCCCCACAATCTAAACTGTGAAATTACCACCTCGGCAAGGAGAAAATTTTCAGGATTTGCAACTCATCTCAAAACTTCAGTAGAACTGAACCAGCAGAATTTCCCTGAGATGCCATTGTGTTCTGGAACCCCTCAAATACTCACTAAAACAGACTTTACTTTCAGTAGGACAGCTGTTGATGAAAATCTGCGGTAAAACCTATGGGAAGTGGCCATGTGCACGCATCTTCCTTCCCACAGCAGGCACAATCAAATCCTCCTTTGAATGGCCTCAAAGTTGAGCAGCACTCATTGGCACAGCCTCTTCTCCCACAGACAGGCCAGTGAGCAACACGGCAGCGCCAGCCAGATGGGCAAGGACAAGAGAGAGCAGATGCCAACAAGGCTTTGAAGCTGTGCCAAGGGAGGTTTACGCTGGGCGTTGGCAAGAACTTGTGCCCAGAAAGGGCCATTAGATCCTGCAATGGCCTGACAGGGGGCTGCTGGAGTCATCCTTGTGGCAGGTGGGCAAGGCAAGCCAGGCTGCAGCGCTCGGGCCCCGCTCTGCTGGCCATGCTTGCCGCCATGGCTCACAGGTTGGACTCAACATTCTCTCAGGGCTCTCTGAGGCCAGGGCGTTCTGTGCTTCTGTGACATCACAGCCTCTGGCGACGGCACGGTGCCTGGCAACTGTCGCCAGCTGTTGCTGCGCCCCAGAGCCCAGGCAGACCTGCTTGCAGAGAGACGACCAGAACTGTGCTGCCGGCAGAGCTCTATGGCTGCTCACGGCTCTTCCTCGCTGCTGCAGCTTTACGTGCTGCTGCTCTTGGCCCATCCCCTCGACCCTTCCAGCAAACTCGAGCAGAGCACGGATGCCTCTCCTATGCTTCCGAAGGATTTCTACCCGGAGGAGACGGACCCTGAGCAGATCCTGTGGGTGTCCTGGGCAGTCCTGCTGGTTGGCGTGCTCATCATAGGCATGGCCATGGGATGGGCCCTTGAGAGAAGATTTCAGAGATGCTGGGGAGAGGTGAGGCGGGGCTGGGGGGTCAGGGAGGCGGGATGGGGCAGACCTTGAGGGCCTCTTGGGCACCCTTTGGCCAATGCCCTGCGGCAGAAGGGGCCTGAGCTCCTGGCTGGGGAATCCGGCCCAGGGGCTGAGCCCCATGGACAGCACCAAGCAGAGGCGGCCAGAGCTCTGCATGCTGCAGCCTCTTCCCCGGGGCAGCCCAGCCCAACTGAGCCCGAGTCTCTGTCTCCGAGGCCAAAGGCAGCCCCACTTTGTGGGTGCCGGCCCCGCTCTGCCCCTCTGCCTCTTCCATGGGGATCCCTGCGCTTTGCCTTGCAGCGGAATCTCCGGAGCCCTTCAGGCCGTGCAGGGCCCCGCCGCCATCGAAGACACGGCTGTCCAAAGAAGTCGATGCAGCTGCTGAGGCACAACCGTGACTTGATGCGGTTGTGCCTTCGCTCTCAGCCGAGACCAACAACCAAGATGGCGGCAAAAGAGGGCATTGACAGGAGACTCCGCACCTCCCCGCAGCTCTGACCTCCAGCGTGGCACTCCGAATTCAGAACCTTACGGGGAATGTGTGACCAGTGCCCAGCCCAGGCACTGCGACGTTCCCCATCTTAGAAGTTAGCCACACCCCTATTGTTAGTTGTAGGATTCCCCACCACGTTTCCCCCAAGAAGTTGACCTTTCCCTTAGTGTTCAATTCTAAACAGTTGAAGTATTGAAGTATTTTAGGCTTAAGATTCTTACCCCATAGTCTTCAAGTAACGTTGTAGTGTAGATTTTAGAAGTAGTCAAGTGAATAAAGTTCACGTTTTCTACACGTTGCTGTGTCATTTTCTTGATGTTGCACCTGAGACCTGGGGACTCCTTGAGAGATGGGTTTGCATGGCAGCTCCAGACTGCCTGCAATGGAGAGCCCGAGTGCCCCAGCAGGGTTTGCAAGAGTATGGAGGGCAGCGGGAAAGAAGAAGGTGGCCAATATTCACCTGCCTCCACCTTCCAAGGAAGCTTGGAGTCAAACCCTGTCTGCTCGTCAGGGGGGACCCTAAAGGCCCCGGCAGGCATCAGGATGGCCCCAGGACGGGGGGCTCGCAGGACTCTGGGGCACCATGAAAGGAGCAGGATCATCCCTGGAATGCTGGGAGAGAAATGCAGAGACGTCTCCCCTGGGATCCAGGCAAAGGCTGAATTCAGGCAGGCAATTAGATCCACAGGCTGCCTGGGCTATGGCAGCTATCAGTCCTGCTTCATAGATTTCTGGGGGGAGTTTATCTATATAGATCTGTATTTAGTTCTTTCTATTTATCCTGTTGACCCTCCAAATAGGATTAGATTTCATTTGCCTACAAAACATCCGATTTTTGATTTGTAGGGATCAACCATCTGTGCTCCCAGTTTCAATGACTTCTCTCAGACTCATTCTGCATCTTGCCCCTTTACAGCACCATCAAATACCTCTGTTAAATAAAAAGAGTATCAGTGGAAGGACGACAATCTTGTTGCTTTCTGAAGAAAGTTAACTTTGATGACATATCTACTTTTAAAAATCCCATAGGAATAAAACTTACAGATCAGCTTTAGAATTTCAGAAGCTGGTTCCTCAACTCTTCCACACCACTTTACTTTTTGGGGACATTCAGCAGCAATAGCAAACAAGCACAGCAAAGAAATGGAAGAAGAAATGCAGATCATCATCAGCAGACCAACTAGCAAAATCCATTTTAAATACAGCTCCAAGTTCTCGAAGAGCAAGTTTGAAGTGTAAATGGAGACACTCATACCAAATTACTACCAGTTGGTACTTTTGACATTTCCACTGGCTTTCCTCTTCATTTTTTATCTCTCACCTAAGGGAAGAGAAAAAAACCCAAACAAACACAACCTTTTGTACTAGTTTGAAATCAAACCAGTGAGAGATCGCAAGTCAGAATTATAATTTAATAGGAAAATGATAAAAAGAATAAATGCAATAATATCAAAAACACTGACAGAGTCAGAATACAGCCTGGAACCCTGTTAGGGTGATGGTAGTCGTCCAGATGAGGTGGTCTTGTTGAAGCGTGATCCTCTGGAAGAAAGGGGGTCTGGTCTTCAGCTGAAAGTCCAGCAGTAGCTCCTGTCCTCTGGAAGTCCCGTAGGTAAGGGCTGCTGTGGTGTTCGAATTCTCAGCTTATATCCAGTATGGAATGCTTGGCTCCTCCCAAGGGGAGGAGCATCTCACAATGGGATGGTGAGTCATGAGATAAGGCTTTGATGAGCCATTAACAGAAAACAGTCCAGGAGGAAGTTATCTCTGAGTCATGCAGCAAGGCAGTGGTGGGCCCATTAACAGGGGACAATACAGGGGGAAGTTATCTATGAGTCATGGGGCAGGGCATTGATGGGCCCATTAACAGAAGGTAGCCCGGGGGGGGGGGGGGAGGCAGGGAGCACTGCCTCACCTGGTTTCAACAGTACATGAGGATGGTGATAGAATATACTGCAACCCAGGACACCTTTCAGGCAGAGAAAAGATGTGGTTGCTCTTGAAGAAAGCATTTGATTCTGCTTGTAGAAGAACCTGTTGGGAAAAATAGTAGCTTTTAGCAAAATGCCACTGTGCTCTTGCACTTGTTCTACCACTGTGAGAAAGAACAGGCACGTCTGTAAGGTTCCTGCAGCTCACCCTGGCTGAGGGTCATTGACCATTTATCACTGCAGGGGTCACTGGCAATAACGATGGTGGAAAATGTGGAGGGAGCTGGATAAATAAATGCTTGCCATTGCCTTAGCAGAAAAAAACCCCATCAAAAACAACCCACCCTCAAAACAAAGCAATGAAAATAGTTTGCCTCTGAATGAAAAGAACTTCAATTAACCATATGATGTCTGCTTTTGGTTCAGCATTCATCAATCTGAATTTGAATATGCATAGGGTAATTCAAGGTAACTGAAGCTTAAAGATCATGTCTATTTACTTGTGCATAGCCTATACTGAAGCACATTAAAAAGCCATGTTTTGCTTCAAATCTGCGCAGTATTAACTTCATTCCCTCTTATACTCACTAGGTAATTAAATACATGAAGAAACAGATTTTTTTTTTTTATTAAGAATGCATTATTATTTAGGAAGGCATGGCTTTATCAGTCTGCTGATACCAACATTACTCAGCTAAGTTGAAAGTATTAACACAAGAACTTGATGACAGAAGCAATGTTCATCAGAGCCTCAACAATAAAGTTGCAGTTCCAAGTTTTTCAGATGTCCTACACTTGCTAAGGCATCTCCAGAAAGAGGAGACGACTGAAAATGGCAGAGGAAATTTGAAACCCATTTCTCTTTTGTTTTTTTTTTTTTCAGAACTGTCTTGTGGGCAACAGAAAACTCCTAATATGTGGAATGAAACGTAGTTTTTTTGCCTGAGTTATGAGTCATCCCCTCAGTTCCAACCTGATCCAGTGGTCACTTGAATCTTGGAAAGGGTCAAATCAGCAATATGAAATTTCAATTGTATTCATGAAAGTAGCTCTTTTTTCTCCATTCCCCTCCCTCTCCCAAATATATCAACACCAATGAGAAAGGCTTGATTTGAAAGATAATTATTACAGAATTAAACATGGACATAGCTAGTTTGCTACAAGTTCCAGCAGATAGAGAAACGAGAGCAGAATCAGAGGTTATCAAACTCAATATAAAATCCAGTTCATGCTTTCCCCAAAAGCCTCGTTTAATTTATCCAGGATTAAAAATAAAAGAAAAATGAAAAAATCATATAAAAGCATTTCACATAGTATGTCAAATACTATCATTTCCATCTGAAATGTTCATCATTATTATGTTTTTCTGAAGTGAATTACCAAGTCTCCTGCACCCATCTTCCCAAAATCTGATTCTAAGTGCTTGCTAGTTTAATCCCTTAGGAAGCAAAGGTAGCCCCAAGTGTCTCTGGACAAACAGAAACTAAACAACAAAGCTTGACAACATATATTAAATTGTCAATAAACTCAATAAAGATTTTCCACACCAGAGATAGCTATCACCAGCTTATGAATTTTGCTAGGGCAGGTTTAGTGAAGAAAAACTAGGTCTTTATTACCAAATCCGTTAGGAGTTGTTCTACTGTACTGCCGGTAGGATGGGAGTATAAACACCATGTTCTTCACAGCCTCATCCACAAAGAATTCCACCTTAAAATTAAGGCTGCTTTGGAGTTTGACCAAATGAAAATTCACTCATAAAACACAGTGCTGGCAGCATGGTCAGTCTTTGCAATACAAAACTGGGAACTAAGAGCAGATTCCTGATCACATCTCCAAGGCTGAGAGTCCAGAACTGTAGTGGTGGCCAGGCCCTCGCTGACTGCCAAACCTCCAGCCATCATCCCTTCCTCTCCCAGGGACAGGCGAGAAAATGAGATCGGCAGAAACTAGAAAGCTTAAGCTAAAATCAAGAAGGTCATTGATGAAACAGACTGTAGTGGTTTAGAAACTAGCACGCAAATTTAGCTGAAAACAAATCTTATTGATCAGCAATTAAAATGAATACTTAATTCTATTATTCTGCATTATTATTAGACAGTCGGAGACAGCCAAGCTGACCTCAAGCATGCTGAAGCATCGGGGCCAGGCAGTACACATCTTCCCAGGAGCTGATTTACCCATCGTTCTCAAGTGAATTGACAATTCACAATGCCCACAGCCCCACAGTAGAACTGCTAGGCTGCAAAATAAAAAATGAGCTCTGCTTAAGAGTCAAACTCCAGCGCATAGACCATATTAAAGGAAGAATGAAACCTGCAGCATTTGATGGACCTTCAATACCCTGAGAAGATGACAAATACCCCAAGATGAACAAGTTCCCAAAAGACAAATCAAAGGACTGATTTTGATGGATCAAATGTTAAATAGGCCTGTGAAGTTGGAGTTGTTAGGTTGCACATGAAAGAAGGGAAAAAAACCACACCCCAACCCTCAAATGCAATTTTAGATCCCTCTTGGAAAATTTGCTTTAAAAAGAGAGGAATAGATACAATCTTCCCCTCACCTGGAGATTTTAATGAATTCAAGCGAGAAAAGAACCTCTTTTGACACCAACCATCCTTAGTAGCAACATTTTGCAGCACGCAATTTGCAAAAGTTAACCTGCCAGGCAATAATACAGAAAAGAAAAATGAAAAGGAGGGCAAGGAAAATCATCTTCTGCTGAAACTGCTCTTCTACAAAAACAAAGTGATATTAAGATTCAGCCCGTGAAGAACACATACCTCAACCATGAGAGAAAAAACACAATTCTTAAAAATTTCTTTGCTACATTAGAGATAGAAAATTGACTACAAATCAGATGTTCAGTACTTGTTGCTTGTTCAGTACTCAGACATCATAATTACTACCACAATATTAGAAGAACAATCCAATAGACATATCCCAGGGATGCATTTTAATTCATTTGCTGGTGCCAGCCATGCTGTGCTTTGGTTCTATCCATCCATCCTGCTGCAAAAAGGTTCAATTGTGTTTTCACCAGCTGAGACAAATCAGCTCTTTGACTCACAGCTCACCACAGACCTCGAAACAGGAGGCAAAGATCTACACCAGTTGGCCTTTCACAACTTCTCACCCATCTATTACCTTTCTGTGGCCAGCTTCAGAAAATGGGGGGGAAGCCATTCCAAAGAACACGACCAAGGAAATCACACAGCACTCGGGACTTTTTCCAGGCATCAAATTTTTAATGGATGATGTGAAGTAACACAGAAGCAATTCCTGTCCACAGAAAAAAAGATTTCAAATGTTTTTGTCTCAAAGACAATCACTGGATGTTGAAAATTTCTGCTGCTGAAAGTTACATTAGGTCCTCAACACTGAGCAATCAATATCCCCACAATCTAAACTGTGAAATTACCACCTCGGCAAGGAGAAAATTTTCAGGATTTGCAACTCATCTCAAAACTTCAGTAGAACTGAACCAGCAGAATTTCCCTGAGATGCCATTGTGTTCTGGAACCCCTCAAATACTCACTAAAACAGACTTTACTTTCAGTAGGACAGCTGTTGATGAAAATCTGCGGTAAAACCTATGGGAAGTGGCCATGTGCACGCATCTTCCTTCCCACAGCAGGCACAATCAAATCCTCCTTTGAATGGCCTCAAAGTTGAGCAGCACTCATTGGCACAGCCTCTTCTCCCACAGACAGGCCAGTGAGCAACACGGCAGCGCCAGCCAGATGGGCAAGGACAAGAGAGAGCAGATGCCAACAAGGCTTTGAAGCTGTGCCAAGGGAGGTTTACGCTGGGCGTTGGCAAGAACTTGTGCCCAGAAAGGGCCATTAGATCCTGCAATGGCCTGACAGGGGGCTGCTGGAGTCATCCTTGTGGCAGGTGGGCAAGGCAAGCCAGGCCGCAGCGCTCGGGCCCCGCTCTGCTGGCCATGCTTGCCGCCATGGCTCACAGGTTGGACTCAACATTCTCTCAGGGCTCTCTGAGGCCAGGGCGTTCTGTGCTTCTGTGACATCACAGCCTCTGGCGACGGCACGGTGCCTGGCAACTGTCGCCAGCTGTTGCTGCGCCCCAGAGCCCAGGCAGACCTGCTTGCAGAGAGACGCCCAGAGCCTCTGTGCTGCCGGCAGAGCTCTATGGCTGCTCACGGCTCTTCCTCGCTGCTGCAGCTTTACGTGCTGCTGCTCTTGGCCCATCCCCTCGACCCTTCCAGCAAACTCGAGCAGAGCACGGATGCCTCTCCTATGCTTGGGGAGGATTTCTACCCGGAGGAGACGGACCCTGAGCAGATCCTGTGGGTGTCCTGGGCAGTCCTGCTGGTCGGCGTGCTCATCATAGGCATGGCCATGGGATGGGCCCTTGAGAGAAGATTTCAGAGATGCTGGGGAGAGGTGAGGCGGGGCTGGGGGGTCAGGGAGGCGGGATGGGGCAGACCTTGAGGGCCTCTTGGGCACCCTTTGGCCAATGCCCTGCGGCAGAAGGGGCCTGAGCTCCTGGCTGGGGAATCCAGCCCAGGGGCTGAGCCCCATGGACAGCACCAAGCAGAGGCGGCCAGAGCTCTGCATGCTGCAGCCTCTTCCCCGGGGCAGCCCAGCCCAACTGAGCCCGAGTCTCTGTCTCCGAGGCCAAAGGCAGCCCCACTTTGTGGGTGCCGGCCCCGCTCTGCCCCTCTGCCTCTTCCATGGGGATCCCTGCGCTTTGCCTTGCAGCGGAATCTCCGGAGCCCTTCAGGCCGTGCAGGGCCCCGCCGCCATCGAAGACACGGCTGTCCAAAGAAGTCGATGCAGCTGCTGAGGCACAACCGTGACTTGATGCGGTTGTGCCTTCGCTCTCAGCTGAGACCAACAACCAAGACGGCGGCAAAAGAGGGCATTGGCAGGAGACTCCGCACCTCCCCGCAGCTCTGACCTCCAGCGCGGCACTCTGTCTTCAGAACCTTACGGGGAATGTGTGACCAGTGCCCAGCCCAGGCACTGCGACGTTCCCCATCTTAGAAGTTAGCCACACCCCTATTGTTAGTTGTAGGATTCCCCACCACGTTTCCCCCAAGAAGTTGACCTTTCCCTTAGTGTTCAATTCTAAACAGTTGAAGTATTGAAGTATTTTAGGCTTAAGATTCTTACCCCATAGTCTTCAAGTAACGTTGTAGTGTAGATTTTAGAAGTAGTCAAGTGAATAAAGTTCACGTTTTCTACACGTTGCTGTGTCATTTTCTTGATGTTGCACCTGAGACCTGGGGACTCCTTGAGAGATGGGTTTGCATGGCAGCTCCAGACTGCCTGCAATGGAGAGCCCGAGTGCCCCAGCAGGGTTTGCAAGAGTATGGAGGGCAGCGGGAAAGAAGAAGGTGGCCAATATTCACCTGCCTCCACCTTCCAAGGAAGCTTGGAGTCAAACCCTGTCTGCACGTCAGGGGGGACCCTAAAGGCCCCGGCAGGCATCAGGATGGCCCCAGGACGGGGGGCTCGCAGGACTCTGGGGCACCATGAAAGGAGCAGGATCATCCCTGGAATGCTGGGAGAGAAATGCAGAGACGTCTCCCCTGGGATCCAGGCAAGGGCTGAATTCAGGCAGGCAATTAGATCCACAGGCTGCCTGGGCTATGGCAGCTATCAGTCCTGCTTCATAGATTTCTGGGGGGAGTTTATCTATATAGATCTGTATTTAGTTCTTTCTATTTATCCTGTTGACCCTCCAAATAGGATTAGATTTCATTTGCCTACAAAACATCCGTTTTTTGATTTGTAGGAATCAACCATCTGTGCTCCCAGTTTCAATGACTTCTCTCAAACTCATTCTGCATCTTGCCCCTTTACAGCACCATCAAATACCTCTGTTAAATAAAAAGAGTATCAGTGGAAGGACGACAATCTTGTTGCTTTCTGAAGAAAGTTAACTTTGATGACATATCTACTTTTAAAAATCCCATAGGAATAAAACTTACAGATCAGCTTTAGAATTTCAGAAGCTGGTTCCTCAACTCTTCCACACCACTTTACTTTTTGGGGACATTCAGCAGCAATAGCAAACAAGCACAGCAAAGAAATGGAAGAAGAAATGCAGATCATCAGCAGCAGACCACCTAGCAAAATCCATTTTAAATACAGCTCCAAGTTCTCAAAGAGCAAGTTTGATGTGTAAATGGAGACACTCATACCAAATTACTACCAGTTGGTATTTTTGACATTTCCACTGGCTTTCCTCTTCATTTTTTATCTCTCACCTAAGGGAAGAGAAAAAAACCCAAACAAACACAACCTTTCAGGCAGAGAAAAGATGTGGTTGCTCTTGAAGAAAGCATTTGATTCTGCCTGTAGAAGAACCTGTTGGGAAAAATAGTAGCTTTTAGCAAAATGCCACTGTGCTCTTGCACTTGTTCTTACCCCTGTGAGAAAGAACAGGCACGTCTGTAAGGTTCCTGCAGCTCACCCTGGCTGAGGGTCATTGACCACTTATCACTGCAGGGGTCACTGGCAATAACGATGGTGGAAAATGTGGAGGGAGCTGGATAAATAAATGCTTGCCATTGCCTTAGCAGAAAAAAACCCCATCAAAAACAACCCACCCTCAAAACAAAGCAATGAAAATAGTTTGCCTCTGAATGAAAAGAACTTCAATTAACCATATGATGTCTGCTTTTGGTTCAGCATTCATCAATCTGAATTTGAATATGCATAGGGTAATTCAAGGTAACTGAAGCTTAAAGATCATGTCTATTTACTTGTGCATAGCCTATACTGAAGCACATTAAAAAGCCGTGTTTTGCTTCAAATCTGCGCAGTATTAACTTCATTCCCTCTTATACTCACTAGGTAATTAAATACATGAAGAAACAGATTTTTTTTTTTTTTTTATTAAGAATGCATTATAAATTAGGAAGGCATGGCTTTATCAGTGTCTGCTAATACCAACATTACTCAGCTAAGTTGAAAGTATTAACACAAGAACTTGATGACAGAAGCAATGTTCATCAGAGCCTCAACAATAAAGTTGCAGTTCCAAGTTTTTCAGATGTCCTACACTTGCTAAGGCATCTCCAGAAAGAAGAGTCACCAGAAAATGGCAGAGGAAATTTGAAACCCATTTCTCTTTTGGTTTTTTTTTTTTTCAGGACTTTCTTGTGGGCAACAGAGAACTCCTAATATATGGAATGAAATGTAGTTTTTATGCCAGAGTCATGAGTCATCCCCTCAGTTCCAACCTGATCCAGTGGTCACTTGAATCTTGGAAAGGGTCAAATCAGCAATATGAAATTTCAATTGTATTCATGAAAGTAGCTCTTTTTTCTCCATTCCCCTCCCTCTCCCAAATATATCAACACCAAGTGAGAAAGGCTCGATTTGAAAGATAATTATTACAGAATTAAACATGGACATAGCTAGTTTGCTACAAGTTCCAGCAGATAGAGAAACGAGAGCAGAATCAGAGGTTATCAAACTCAATATAAAATCCAGCTCATGCTTTCCCCAAAAGCCTCGTTTAATTTATCCAGGATTAAAAACAAAAGAAAAATTAAAAAATCATATAAAAGCATTTCACATAGTATGTCAAATACTATCATTTCCATCTGAAATGTTCATCATTATTATGTTTTCCCATAGTAAATTACAAGGTCTCCTGCACCCATCTTCCCAATATCTGATTCTAAGTGCTTGCTAGTTTAATCCCTTAGGAAGCAAAAGTAGCCCCAAGTGTCTCTGGACAAACAGAAACTAAACAACAAAGCTTGACAACATATATTAAATTGTCAATAAACTCAATAAAGATTTTCCACGCCAGAGATAGCTATCACCAGCTTATGAATTTTGCTAGGGCAGGTTTAGTGAAGAAAAACTAGGTCTTTATTACCAAATCAGTTAGGAGTTGTTCTACTGTACTGCCGGTAGGATGGGAGTATAAACACCATATTCTTCACAGCCTCATCCACAAAGAATTCCACCTTAAAATTAAGGCTGCTTTGGAGTTTGACCAAATGAAAATTCACTCATAAAACACAGTGCTGGCAGCATGGTCAGTCTTTGCAATACAAAACTGGGAACTAACAGCCGATTCCTGATCACATCTCCAAGGCTGAGAGTCCAGAACTGTAGTGGTGGCCAGGCCCTCGCTGACTGCCAAACCTCCAGCCATCATCCCTTCCTCTCCCAGGGACAGGCGAGAAAATGAGATCGGCAGAATCTAGAAAGCTTAAGCTAAAATCAAGAAGGTCATTGATGAAACAGACTGTAGTGGTTTAGAAACTAGCACGCAGATTTAGATGAAAACGAATCTTATTGATCAGCAATTAAAATGAATACTTAATTCTATTATTCTGCATTATTATTAGACAGTCGGAGACAGCCAAGCTGACCTCAAGCATGCTGAAGCATCGGGGCCAGGCAGTGCACATCTTCCCAGGAGCTGATTTACCCATCGTTCTCAAGTGAATTGACCTGCCCAGAGCCCCACAGTAGAACTGCTAGGCTGCAAAATTAACAATTAGCTCTGCTTAAGAGTCAAATTCCAGCACATAGACCATATTAAAGGAAGAATGAAACCTGCAGCATTTGATGGACTTTCAATACCCTGAGAAGATGACAAATTCCCCAAGATGAACAAGTTTCCAAAACACAAATCAAAGGACTGATTTTGATGGATCAAATGTTAAATAGGCCTGTGAAGTTGGAGTTGTTAGGTTGCACATGAAAGAAGGGAAAAAAACCACACCCCAACCCTCAAATGCAATTTTAGATCCCTCTTGGAAAATTTGCTTTAAAAAGAGAGGAATAGATACAATCTTCCCCTCACCTGGAGATTTTAATGAATTCAGGCCATTTCAAATCTGTCAAGAAAGCCCTACCACAGTCCCCATCAAACAACATTTTCTTTCATTTTTTTCTTCTCATTACTACTTCAGAGCAGTCTAAATAACAGCAAATAAGGAAATTCAAGTTGCAATTCAAACACTAAGCTCTGGAGTCCTACATTGCCTTCAAACACCTGTATGAAACACTAACTTCATGCTTCATGCTCTCCAATACATAGAAGCCATTTATTTGCATATCCTTTGGCTGCTAAAGCTGTAACTTGCATTTCTATCAGCAGATGGGCCTGATTCTCACCTTCCCCTGATACACATGAGCAGTGTGGGCCCTGACTTTCTGGGCAGCTCACACTTCCTTGATTCAAACTCTTGACTTTGCTCTCTGTAACACGGCCCTTCCTGAATCCAGCCTAAGGTACGAAGCAGCCACACACCTTCTGAAGTTTCCATTATTGATATCTGCCTCTCCCCATTAGAATGCTTTGCAAAAACAATTAAGATCCAATGTTGCCCGTGTCTGCTGCAAGAGGAGCTCTCTGGCTTTTTTACTCCTATTTTTAGAACATTCTCTTTCTAAGGTCATGACAGCTGGGTACAAATCCAGAGCAACACCTTGAAGCATTAACAAACAGAAGCAACAGAAAACAGAAGCTGCTGCATTTCCTGCGGCCATTGGAGGGTGCAATTGCAAGTGTGAAAATATTGCAGTTCTGTCATTCAGTAAGAAGTACACGTTCCAAAGGAAATCCATTCAAAGCAGATTATACAGCATAGATTTGTTGTCCATTTTAAATTGTTACTGGAAGCCAAAGAAAGATTTCTTTGGGAGCCTCACAGGTTTGTCTTCATCATTTATAATGGAACAGTTACTCTGCTTTAAATTTAAGTGTTTTTTTTCCCCAACAGTTTCATCTACCTCCTCACCAAGCTGATACAGAATAGAGGAGCACAGATAGTGGGAGGAACAGATTTGGAATTCCATAAATGGACTTCTCATGTGGCTAGAACTGATATTTCCAGCTCTGTGGGCTTAGAGCATCCATCCAATGTCCTGCCAGTCCAGCACTTCCTGATGGTATTTGCAGCCACTGGCTCCACAGAAGTTAGATCAATGCGCTTCTCCTTGGATGTCATGTGGCTGCTGCAAGTGCAACAATGGAGCCACCAATTTCTAGTTGGAAGGTCAGGATTACAAATTTAAAACCTTACTGTTACAAGATGTAAAGGCTCTCCAATCCTGCTGTAAACAAGAGCTTTTAAGACACTTAACTCTTCCAACTTCAGCTTGCTTCCAATGTTACGGTATTAGCTTTTTTAGATAATAAAGGATTGTCTGTAGATTACTGTGGATTAAAATTATAACTGCAGACCTGAGTATTGGTCTCAAGTTTGATGGCATGAGGAAGTTGATGGTCTTCTTATCCATCCCTGGAATCACCCTGATGCACTGTCTCAACTATCTCCCAGAGGTATTTATTTTTTTCAACATGGATTATCTATTTTATGAAGTTTGGAACAGGGAGAATGGCTGCCTTCCATACAAATCAAACAGGTTGGATTTTCAAGTGATTCGAATTGTATCAAAGTCTTCAGACCCAAATAGGTGTAGCCTCTGTGAAATACAGAAGCCCTTATGAAAGGCTCACTCAGAAGGTGCAAATAGAATAAATAATTTAAGATTATTAATAATAAAAAATTATTAAATTAAAGAATTTAATAATAAAAAATATGAAGAAGGAAAAGGGCTTCATTCCCTAACTCTGCAGAATTCCATCCAAGTAGAATCTCACTCACTTTACAATGAAAGGAAAATAGTTTAGTGGTGGTGGCAGGGACAAGGCGAGGATATACGGTGCCAGGGAGGATTCTACACCTAGAGATGCTGAGTATCCAGCCAAGAGACAGAAATTCATAGCAGAATAAGCTTCTACAAACTGAAAATACGCTTGGCTCAGGTAGGTTTCAGGCCACAACTTTGATTCTCCAGAGGCAAAAGTAAAGAACAGTTCAGTCCTTTTTCCTCCCCAACTCATTCCTAGGTCCGCTCCTGCACAGTTTGTAAAAGAAAAAAAGAGTCTCATTCAGAACAAGGACGTAGGACCTTTTCCCCCTGTTGCAATTAATGTGAAAAAAAATAAAGAAAAATACCTGCTCTGCATCTTGTGTTTATCTGCCATTTTAAACCACATTCTGAGCTCATCTCTTCTCAGAGGTACGTCCTTTCTAAATTTTACTTTTATTTTTTGGGTCCAAAAAGTATTACTACAAGTAAACTTCCCCTTGAACAGCCTGCCAGAGAAGAAGAAACAGCAGTGTTTGCTATCTGCCACCAAATTTTACATCCTGTCCTATAATCTTATTTTCATAAGCTCAAAGTCATTGGGGAAGGCAGAGAGAGATCTACATTTGTGCATCCTAGCAGGATGCTGTGCTGGAAAATATCTCTACCGAGTGTTCTTGGGTTAGTGGATCCCAATGACTTGATAGTACTGAGGGTCTGCACTCATTTGTACTAAATGGATGTAGGGACATTGCCATTGGAAATACAAATTTACAAAGGGACTGCCCCATAGGCTTGTATGAGTAGTTTTAGTTTAGGGGCATTATCCGATGATATGACTGACGATATCATATGGTCTCTGTGTTACCAACACAGCCCTACAGCCTTGGAATAAAGTTTCTAACAATAAAATACTTGGCATGCAATATGGAATGGTGGACAAAAAGAAAATTAATGTCATCAAAGTTAAGGACCCTAGCAACATTTTAAGAGAAGTCTTATGAAGATGAAATTCTCTATTTCAGCTCATTATGTGTTGATCTATTTTATATATTAGTAAGGGCCTGTCTGCACAAACCAGTCTTTGAAATACGTTGTGATATTAAAGGCTAAAGTCCTTGAAACCTTCCTGCAGGAGAGAGAGTAAAGCAAAACAATATCCGTGTGTACGGGACAAAAAATGTAAACCTGTGTGCATTAGCCAATAGTAGCTTGCTTAGCCCACAGACCCTGTAAAACCCCATATAAGTGTGCAAAAGGTAGAAATAAAAGGCGTTCACGTTTACTTCTGTGAAGGCTGGTGAATAGCTGGTGGTCTCGCAATAATTTTGTGGCATTTTGAGAAAATTTTAATAATTTTGTGGGATTTTCCTTGAATTTTATAGGATTTTTTTGGAATGTTGTGGAATTTTATAAGATTTTGTGGAATTTTGAGAACACTTGAGTAATTTTGAAAGATTTTTCATATATTGTGTGGAAATTTGTACAGATTTTGTGGGATATTTCTAGAATTTGGAAGGGTTTTGAGAAGATTTCAGGAATTTTGCGGGATGTTTTCGTGAAATTTTTGGATTATTGTGGAATTTTTTGGAATATTGAGGAGACATGAAGAATTTTGATGGATTTTTCCTAGATTGTGTGGCAAGTTGTCAAGATTTTGTGGGACGTTTCTGGAATTTGGTAGGGTTTTGAGAAGAGTTTGGGAATTACGTGTGATTTTTGTGGATTTTATGGGATTTTGAGGAGACTTTAAGAATTTTGATGGATTTTTCCGAGATTGCGTGGAAAATTGTCAAGACTTTGTGGGATATTTCTGGAATTTGGTAGGGTTTTGAGATTATTTTGGGGATTTTGTGAGATGTTTCTGGAATTTCATGTGATGTTTGTGGAATTTTGAAGGGTTTTGAGTTGACTTGAACAATTTTGAGGGATTTTTCCTAGATTGTGTAGAGAGTTGTCAAGATTTTGTGGGATGTTTCTGGAATTTTGTGGGAATTTTTTGTGGAATTTTGAGGGATAGTGAGGAGATATAAAGAACTTTGATACATTTCTCCTAGATTGTGTGGAACGCTGTGTTGATTTTGTGGGATGTTACTGGAATTTTGAAGGGTTTTGAGAATATTTCGCAAATTTTGTGGGATGTTTTCGGAATTTTGAGGGTTATTGAGGAGACATGAAGAATTTTGATGGATTTTTCCTAGATTGTGTGAAAAGTTGCCAAGATTTTGTGGGTTGTTACTGAAATTTTATGGGGCTTTGAGAAAATTTCGGGAATTTTCCGGTATGTTTCTGGAATTTGGTAGGGTTTTGAGAAGATTTGGGGAATTTTGTGGGATGTTTCTGAAATTTTGTTGGGTTTTCAGAAGGTTTAAAGGGATTTGTGGGATGTTTGAAAAATTTTGTGTGATTTTCTGGAATTTTGTGGAATTTTGAGAAAATTTTAATGATTTTGTTGGATTTTCTGGAATTTTGTGTGATTTTTGTGGAATTTTGAGGGATTTTGAAGAGACATGAAGAATTTTGATGGATTTTTCCTAGATTATATGGAACGTTGTCAAGATTTTGTGGGATGCTTCTGGAATTTGGTAGTGTTTTGAGAAGATTTCGGGAATTTTCTGGGGTGTTTCTGGAATTTTGTTTGATATGGAGCTGACTTGAAAAATTTTCAAAGATTTTTCAGATTCTGTGGAATGCTTTCAATATTTTGTGGGATGTTTCTGGAATTTGGTAGGATTTTGAGGAGACATGAATAATTTTGATGGATTTTTCCTAGACTGTGTGGAAAGTTTTCTTTTTTTTGTAAGATGTCTTAGGAATGTCGTAGGGTTTTGATAAGGTTTTGGGGATTTTGTGGGATGTTTCTGGAATTTTGTGGGATATTGAGGAGACATGAATAATTTTGATGGATTTTTCCTAGATTGTGTGGAAAGTTGTCGAGATTTTGTGGAATGTTTCTGGAATCTGGTAGAGTTTTTAGAAGATTTTGGGAATATTTTGGGATGTTCCAGGAATTTTGTGGGATTTTTTGTGGGAATTTTGTGGGATTTTTTGTGGGAATTTTGTGGGATTTTTTGTGGGAATTTTGTGGGATATTGAGGAGACATGAATAATTTTGATGGATTTTTTAGGATTGTGTGGAAAGTTGTCAAGATTTTGTGGGATGTTTCGGAAATTTGGTAGGGTTTTGAGAGGTTTTTGGGAATTTTGTGGGATGTTTCTGGAATTTGGTAGGGTTTTGATAAGGTTTTAGGGATTTTTGTGGGATGTTTCTGGAATTTTGTGGGATTTTTTGTGGAATTTTGTGGGATTTTGAGAAGACATGAAGAATTTTGAGGGATAATTCCCTGATTGTGTGGAAAGTTGTCAAGATTTTGTGGGATGTTTCTGGAATTTGTTAGGGTTTTGAGATGATTTTGGGGATTTTGTGCAATGTTTCTGGAATTTTGTGGATTTTTGTGGAATTTTGTGGGATTTTGAGTTGACTTGAAGGATTTTGAGGTATTTTTCTGAGATTGTAGGGGGAGTTGTCAAGATTTTGTGGAATTTATCTGGAATTTGGTAGGGTTTTGATATGATTTTGGGAATTTTGTGGGATGTTTCTGAAATTTGGTAGGGTTTTGAGATGATTTCGGGAATTTTGTGGGATGTTTCTGGAATTTTGTGGCATTTTTTTGGAAATTTGAGGGATTTTGAAGAGACATGAAGAATTTTGATGGATTTTTCCTAGATTGTGTGGATAGTTGTCAAGATTTTGTGAGATGTTTCTGGAATTTGGCAGGGTTTTGAGAAGATTTCGAGAATTTTGTGGGATCTTTCTGGAATTTCATGTGATTTTGTGGAATTTTGAAGGATTTTGAGGTTACATGTAGAATTTTGAGCGATTTTTCTGAGATTGTGTGGAAAGTTGTCAAGATTTTGTGGGATGTTTCTGGAATTTGGTAGGTGTAAGAGACGGTCTGAAGATTCCCTCATCTGTCTCACAACCGTCTCAAGGACAGAGACTGAGACCCTGAATATCACAAGGGACTTGGTTTGGGCGTTTGGGCCTAGCTGAGATGGATGTTTGCTCAGTGATTGTTTGCAGGAGGTTGCACGGTACACTGCCCTCGTTCCTGCTGGTGAACAGAGGCTTGTTAACCTGTGCAACGAGTTCTCCAGGACTCATGGCTCTCGTTCCTGCTGGTGAACAGAGGCTTGGTAAACTGCGCAACGAGTTCTCCAGGACTCAGGGCTCTCGTTCCTGCTGGTGAGCAGAGGCTTTTGCGTGGTACCCTGTGCAATGGGTTTTCCACGACACCTTGCCCTCGTTCCTGCTGGTGAGCAAAGACTTGCAAGACATGGATCGCTCTGTACCCTACACCTGCTCCCCGCGCAATGGAATTCATCACAATGATCATCAATCTCCTCTGGCTTTGGCCCTGCGCCCCTCGCTTTGCAGAAGACTATAAAATTATACCCCAAACTTACCTTCCTTTGAGATCTCCCCAACGGACAGAAGACTCTGCATCGTTGGACGGCTGAGTGGACTTTGACGTTGGTAGCTCTAATCCCCTTACTCTCTTTTCCTTATGCTTTGCTTTCTCCTTTCTCTCCCTCTATCGCATATTAGTGCTGATGAACACTCCATAAAGTGTGTTTTGCTGTTTAAGTCCTTGCTTTGCTGATAATCTTTTGTACTCTAAGACCGACTAAAAGAACCACATCACGAATCCCACCTTGCGGATCGTGACAGGGAGCTGCATCCAGATTATTTCATGTGAATCCCCTGAGTTGTCCAGCTGCCTCTGTGCCCCGTCCTCGGGAGTTTGTGGCCCAGGCACGGCATGCAAGAGCTGTGGCACACCATGGGTACATGAAATTAAGTGGTAAGGCTGACATGCCAAAGCAGCATTTTCTAGGCACAGCTCCTAGGAAACTTCACAGGGAATTGCATACAATATTTGTGGCATTAGAAAGTGTTATAATTCACTGCTCTTATATGACCACCAGCTGCTAGCTTAAACCTACTACAATTTCTGCTCTAGAACAACCAAGCTGAAAGGTAGAATTAAACTCCTTGTGATGGTAATCCCCTTTTTCATATATTTGCACAATATCTAGTGCAGTGGGGCACTAATAACAATAGGAAGTTTTAGCTTTTAATTTTAACCTTCAGTCTGTCTGGGTTAGCATTTGCCTTTAAGGTGACTTAACATTTTGCATGTAATTACAGTCTCTGGATCTTTGAAAAGAGCTGTTTCTCTTGAGTTTTCTGAGTGGAATAAAATACATTTATTAGCCTGTGACCTTTTTTAAATCCCTCTCCCATATGGTATTCATGTGGCATCACATATAACAATGTAGGATAATAACCTGCATAAGATGGGCTATCATGAATATTGATGAACAGGGTAATTAAGATCTCTGTGTATGGTGCATGACTACATATGGGCAACCTATTGATGCAATTTCTTAAGATTAAATCAAAATAATAGACGATAAATATAAGAGTTCTACTGGCTTATCTGATATTTCAATCCATTTCATGTTTGGGGAGAACTGAAATATTAATAAGCAGAAAGATCTGTTATTCAAATTAATTCTAGCAGGAAAGAAAACAATTTCGCCCTTTTTTTCTTTACCTGTTGACTTGTGGGACGGATGACAAGCTGATATGTTTCCCTGGAGGCTAACATCTCATGTTCCAGAATACAGGCTTTCATTAAAAAATGATGACTTGTGAGGAGATGTTCATATTCATGTGAACACAGTGCAGGTGCTCATCTTCTCTAGTGCCTACAGAGAGCCTGAAACAACCAGTGTGACAAACAAAGCACAGCTGAAACAGCCGACAGCAACTCCAGCATCAGTGATGAGGATTTATTCGTGTTCTTGTTGGGTTTGATCTGCCAGCACTATAAAAACTCTGGGGTCACTGATGGATAGATGCTCTGAATCCTCCATCAAGGCCGGTCCAGCACCGTGATGAGCAATGTGTGATGGTCACTCAAGCTCCATCTCCAGGTTAACCACACTTTTTGCCCTCACTGCTCACAGGACGCGTCTGCTTCACTCTGGTGATTTAAGGGCTTCTTCTAATTTCCATCCTAACTTTCTGCACCAATTTTACCCAATTGTTATTATGCCAAAAATCTCTTTTTCTTAAATAGTTGTGAGCTACCACTGCATATTAATGTCTCCCCCTTGAGTGCTGCAGCTATATCAGCTCTCAACCTTCACCTCGACTATCATGCTGTGTATTCACCTGATCATGGGGACAGCTCTTCTCTCCACCTCTTCCGCTTGGAATCACTTTCCCCAAACTTTAACCAGCCTTCCAAGTGAGGGTGGACCTCAGCCATATGAACAAGCATCAACACTTCCATACATCCACCTCTTCTTTTCCTGTCTGAAAACTGCTTGCAGTATTTTCCAGACAACTCACTTTGGCTGCTGACAGACAATCCCTAACTTTGATTGGTCCCTACGTCCTTTCTCACCTCAGTGATTGCCAGCTGATGAGCTCTCAGTTTGGAGCAGACAGTGCTATCATTGATCCTGCAGCGTTACCTTGCATGCTGAGTAGCCTCCCTCTGCAAACTCCTCTGGTTCTTGCTCTTTGTTTGTTGCCACAGGGAAGCGGGGCTGTGCTTTAGGTGCTGCGTGTTCAGGAGCACACAAGGCAGGGGGGATTTTTTATACAGGAGAAAGTGAAGGGTGTGAGGAAGTTGAAGGCAGTGCTAAAGCATTCGGTTTTTTTTTTAAAAAAAAAAATCATCTAAATTACCCATTTTCTCCAGAGTTACTTCTGCCAAGGGAAAGGAAAGATGAAACTGTGATGATTTTTCCAGCTGACTGTGAATGACATTCTGCTTTGGGAAGTGCTTGGATTACTGCTTACCTGAAGTGCTGGATATGGCAGCATGTTTTCCCTCTTTGCAATGTACAAGACTATTTTAGAACTTCTCTTTTGTTATTGGTGTGGAAAACAAATGGATTTTAGGGTAATAATACAGATTCTTAACTCTATTTTATTACATATTCTAAAATCAATTTTTAACAGAAGTTTTAATTATACATTACTTTCTTTAAAAGGGCAGAGGTACTTCAGATTGTTGATTGTGCTTGCAGAGACTTGGTTTCTTTTTCATTTTCTATCCCCATTATCCCTTTCCTGTAACCAATTTCAGTATTGCTAAGGAGCTTTCACTGAAATTGACAAACATTCGTAAAAACTCACTAAAATTAATACATTCTGAATCAATGCTGCTATTATTTTTTTTTTTTTTGTATATTTATTAACTTGGAACCTCTGACCCTGATATAATGGGAAGGAAGAGTCTTTTCTCTCTTTGCATAAGCAAATTTCTTGGTAAATTGCAGCAGAAAATGCTCAGTCCTCCTCATTAATGGATCTGTCTTACACTTCACATGGCATGACTTGAGCAGTAAAGGGTGGGTTTGCAGCTTACACCACACACACCTAATGAATTCCTGAGCTGCTTGAATTGCAGAGCTGCCCATTTGATCATCGTGCAAAGATGACAGTGGTCTCGATACCCTGATTAACGTGGAACAAAACATATTTATAACAATAGTTTATTCTAAGCCTGGAGATAAAACTGCCTTTCTGCTGCCAAGCAGTCAGCACCCACGGCATGCAATTAGCAACTTCCTTCCACTGCTTTGAAAGACATCACTATCATGTATGCAGATAGTGGGATTTTTTAGGCTAAGTTATTGAAAATTAAATAGAAAGTTGTGAAAAGGAACAATAAATGGGTTTTCCATCTGAAAGCCAGTGGCTTTATAGGGAAAATCCGTAAGTGTGGCTGGTTTCCTGTATTGTTTGTTACAGAATAGTCATTACACACTTCACAAGTGAAGGGTATTGTAATCACAGTAATGGAAAAATGTAGCTCAGTTGTAAACTTGAACAGTGTTGGGGTTTTTTTGTTTCTGAGATAGCCTCTTAGCTGATTACATTTTTGACCACAAGCATTTCTTAAATGTTAGGCCACATTTTTCTCCTCATTATATAGATGAAACTTGTAAAGAAAACCTTTTCCAGTTTCACAAGTTTCTGATTAATCCAAAGAGCATTATAAATCTACAATAAGTTTGCCTTTTGACTAGCAGCATTTGTAATAGCTTTAAAAAAGTAATCATTAAATGACTAATAACAAGCAATTGCCTTGATGCTCCTTGTTTTCAAATACCTATCTCAATTTAATGTCTTCCTGCAAGAAATTGTCAACAAAAATAATACAAATAAAAATGAGTGTTTGGTTAAAAGATGTCTCTAAACTTTGAAGTGGCAGGACTGGAAGAAGTATTTCTTTATTAATGGAAAAGTGTTGCTATTACAAGTAACGCTCCAAACGATGACGACCCTTCTGACGTGTAGTGTAATCAGTCTGTACATGGTATGAGCAACCTGTGCTGGGAGTTGGAGTAATGATCACCATACCAAAAATAACCAAAATTTTGCACAGGTTTCAGCAGGACCAGGCGTTCATTTGCAGATGTAGAGCCATGCAGGGCTTAGAACCATTTCTTGCAGCAATTGCCTGAAAGTGCTAAGACCCTGAGACAGAGTGGAATTCAGTTCATTTGAGGAAGAGAGATTGCTGATGGTGCAGAAGGATGTGGAACAGGTGAAGACTTGAGCTGGAAGCAAAACATGAATGGGAAAGGGAGCATTTGTGTGTAGAGACCGGCAGTGAGAAAGGCAGAAAGCTGAGTCCTTAGTTCACGGTGGAGTCTAGCAGTTGTCTAGATGTGCCTCTGGTTTGCCTGCACTTCAGTAGGTTTTCCTCCTCCCTAATTTCTTGTCTGGATTTACTACTCATTTTCCAATTTTTTTGGTCAAGTACTGTGTGCCAGGCAGAAATGCTGGCCAGAAGCGCAGTCAGTGGTGTCCTAAGATGTATTGCTCAAAGAACGGCTAAGACATCATTCCCAGTTCACACTGCATTGACAGCTCAAGAGCAAAGAGCCTGAAAAGTAGAACCAAGGATGATGAAAGCTGTTCATATTCCTGCCAGAAGCGCATGGCGCTGCAGCTGGTGACGCTCTGTGCCACAGCCCTCAGCTGTGAGGTGTCTAGCACATCTCGGTGAGCAACCAAGTGCTTCCGAGGACAAGCGCTCTCCCACACGTTTCTGTCCAGGCTGGCCAGCGATAGCCTAAAAACAGCTGCTCAGAGAGAAGGGTAGGAGAGAAACTGTGAGTTTGAGCTCACAGCTGAGAATTTTAGTCACTTGACTTCCACCCCATGCTTTCTAGCCTGTTCTAAGAAAAGTAGAGTCCCCAGAACAAGACTCTGTCAGGATATTCTCCCAGTGGAGAAGCTTATGTACAGTTAACGTTCTTATCCCCTTTGTAAACTTGTACCCCTTGTTTACTCCGATGGTTATTAGTCAGGTTAATTACTTACCAGTTTCTGAAGTGTTTTAAAGGTTCTTATGAGACATTCCTGTACCCTTTCCCTTACTTCCTTGCTATTATATAACAAAGCAGCTCCCATAGAAGCTGTGCCACACTAGAACAAAGAAACTCCCAGGAAGCTGTGCAACTGAGTAGTGTGCAAACTAAGGCATGCAAGGCACCAAAACAACGAGCTAAGAGAGGAATAAAAGGACAAGGAAACATATTCTAGCAAGCTATGATGAAAGATCATCTCCCTGCATCACCTAAACCTGCTTAGAAACCATCTTCCTGCCATCACCATGACCTAAAGAGGACAGGAATGGCCTGACACCCCTAGACAGTGAACCTGAACAAGAGGCCTCCTGGCTACTTTCCTGAGGACGGAAGCCCCAGCTCTGCAGTGTGTGCTGCAAAGCTGAATTGTGTCTCCTCCTTGGAGCTGACAGTGTGGGAATGGCTGTGGTGCAAGCAACCCCTTGGGCCCCCCCCCCACCCCAAGAGCCAAATCCTAATAAAAGCATCAAACAGGAGTCTTGCCTCCTGGCCAATTTGTTTCAATTACCGTGTGCCGCACGGGCCGCGGCCGAGGGGGCCTGGACCCAGCCGGAGCTCCTCCCGGAGCCCAGCGGACTCCAGCTCAGCGGGGGCCGCAGCGGGGCACGGCTTAGGCTTGGCAAGGTGTGAGCAGCCGTGGTCCGGCCCAGCCTCAACCGGGGTCCCGCAGCCTCCCGTCCCCACCCGGTCACTGCCAAGGCTGGCCCGGCCCCACCAGGCCGAGCCTGTGTGACTCAGCCCTTCTGGGACACAGGGCCAGAAAGACTTCAGCCCTGAAGCAGCAGGCTTTGAGTTCAAGCCTTGGGAAGTGCTTGCCAAAGGCTTAATGGCAATTCATACGTTCATCAAGTCACCCCACTGAAAGTTATGTTTCTAGAATCTTCCCGTATCTCTCCCCAGATTGATTGCAATTCATCACAGTATTTTGCAGCTTTCTAACCCCAGCCTGTGTCTGGACCCATGCCCTCAGACTGCGCCCTCACACCTCCCCTAGATATTGTTCTGTCTGCCCCTAGTCCTGGTCTTTGCACTTTGTTCCTGTGCTGCACAGGCTTTATGGGCCTCATCCCTACTTGATTTTCCTATTCCAGTTGGTTTTGGGGACTCCACGGCACTCGCTCCTTTAATTTTCTCCTCGGTTGTCTGGGTGTCAGGGGACCCTGAAGTTTTAAGGATTGTTGCGGCCACTGTCAGCACGACTGTAAGGGCCGCAGTGCAGCGGGGCCTGGCCCGACCGGCAGCCGAATACCTCCTCAAAGGTGGAAGCAAGAGAGAGATTTCCCGGGCTTGCTTGTCTGCAAAATGTCAATCTCACAGAGGTGGATCCAGCTTTTTAAATGCTTTAATAGGTAGTCAGTTCCCACAGCTAGCCAGCTCTTGGATTTTGCTTGGCACAGAGGCAGCTCTCGCTTAGCAGCTCCTCTCAGTAACATCATTTCCATGGGGGGCTTCTTCCCTGCTCACCAAATAGCAATTCATGCAAAAGCAGCACAAACTGTTCTTCCTGTCCTCCTGTCTTTGCTAGAGAGTGCCTTTCAAAGGGATAATAATTGGGAGCGAGGGGGTTTACATTTTCCATTGCAAAGGAGCCTCCTGCCTCCCTTAGCAGGCCCCTGTCTTTCAAACAAAGACACACACGGTCTCCTTTTGCACCTTCACTTGGCCCCAGCCACTCCTGATCATTTGAAGGAGCGACTGAGAAAAGGGGCGGCAATCCCCCAAGGCCAGAGCTGCTCCAGGCTGCTCCTGGTGCCTTGGGCTTTTGAAGGGGTGCCGCGGTGGCCTTTGTGACACAGGCACGGGGTGCCGCGGTGGCCTTTGTGACACAGGCACGGGGTGCCGGGGTGGCCTTTGTGACACAGGCACAATGCGTCAGGGGCTGTGGTGACGCGGGACCTTGCGGTGCCCAAAGTCCATTGTGACATGGCAGAGCCCCTCCCCAGCTGGGGAGTATATAAAGGGCTTGCGGGGCCCTGGTCAGTCCCAGGACAGTGGCTGTGTCCAGGTACCTGTGTGCGCCAGAGGACTGCAGGCATGCAGGAGGAGAAGGCAAAGCCCAACTCCCAGCCCCACAGGCCCTGGCCCGGCTCACAGAGAGCCCAAGCCTTGAGGGAGCAGCAGGAGGAGGCTGAGAGGGCAGGCAGAGGGAGGAGAGGAGCCGTGGAGTCCTGCGCTGAGGAAGAGGCAGAGGTCTGCCAAGGAGAAATGAACAAGTTCCAGCAAGGGACTCCAGGGGAAGCCTGCACTCAGCCACAGCTGTGCCCAGGAGAAGCCCATAGCTGCCAGGAGCTCTCTGAGTGGGAAGAAGGCCTTGAGCAAGAGCTGGTCCAAGTATGGGGGAGCTCCTGGCATTTCTGGGACTGGGATGAGGGCAAGGAGCAAGAGCCCTCCCCACTTGTCTCCGAGTGGGACGAGTGCAGGGAGCAGGAGCTGTGGCAGGCAGACAGCGATCACTGTCAGGAATTTTCAGATTGGGAAGAATCTCCTGAGCAGCGGCTGTCCCCAGGAGAAGGCACGAGCTGCCGGGCACTCTTGGACTGGGAAGCTTGCCACAAGCAAGAGCTGTCCCTGGATGGCCAGGAGGTGACTGGAGGCAAAGCAAAGAGAAAATCCTCCAGGTCCAGCTGGGATGATGACACTGATGGAGAACTGGCTCAGGACAGCAGGGAATACTGTGACATCCTGTGCAGCCAGCTCAAGCCCTGGCAGCGGGAGGACGATGACTGGGATGAGGTGAGCGTCCTGGAGCTGCACGAGGAAGGAGAAGAGGCCAGGCAGCAGAGACTGGCAGATTTAGCCCAAGAGGGAAGCCTGCTGCCTGTCCCTCGAGAAGCTTGGGTGGAGAGCCAGGAACCCGAGCTGTGCCCACAAGAGCAACTCTGTGCCGGGCCTGGCCCTCTGGCAGCCCAAGCCACAGTGGAAGATGTCTCTTCTCCTGGGCAGCCACTTCCCCACAGGAAAGGCCGCTCGCTCTTGAGGCGGGGGCTGCGGGCGCTGCGGGGGCTGTTCCGCTGCCCCTGCCTGGCGGCACAGCCACAGGATTAGCGCCCGCTGGCAGCAGCACCAGGCTGCAGATGGCGGCTGCCCCGCGGCCTGCCCGGTGCCCCGAGGTAGCCGCACGGGCTGCCCCGGCCTGCGCTGGCCCTGCGGCCGCTCTGCGGCACCCCCGGGGCAGCTCCCCGAGGGCACACGGCAGCCCAAAGCGGCACCCAAAGGGGGACCCTCACTGCCGGGGCTCAGCGCCGCATCCCGGCCCATCATCCGGCCAGGAAGGCACCTGGAAAGTCATCGGCTCCCAGCGGCAGCCTGGCACTGCCAGTGGCACCCCTGCACCGGGTCCCCAAGGGCCACAGCCACACGGCTCTTGGCCCTTTGCAGGGACACTGGCTCCAGCTCCTCCCTGCTGGACTCCAAGGCCATTTCCTCTCCTTCGGAAAGGACTTTGCTGTTCCTGTGGCACTTTGGCCATGAGGAATGGACACAGGCAGGAGGTGTTGCTCCCAGGACATGACGGTGGCCTGCTGGACTGCAACACACACAATTCTAACAAAAGAAAAGAAAGTTGTATTTAGGAAGTAGTAGTAGGAAAGAAAAAAACCCAACCCCCGCCCCCCCCCCCCCCTACTAAAACCTGCATAAGACCCTCCAGAAACCAAAAAATGATAAAGAATAAGAATAGGAATATTAGGAAGAAGAGGTGGAAGCTGAAGTAGATCAAGACATAGTAGTACTTAAAACATGGAAAATTAAGAATAAGAATAAAATGTTGGAGTCTGGAATACAGTGTGTGTGCCCTTGTTTCTGATACTTAGTTATAAGATCCAGTTATAAGTTCCCCCAGGCAGGGCAGGTCCCTGGGTGCTGCCCCTGGCCCAGATAGTTTTCAGATGGGAAACACTATCAGAAGTAAGGTTTTAGAAGACAAAATGTCTTCCCTGCTGACAGCACCGTAAGGAATAGCTGCAGGGCAGAGTTTTAAAAACAGAGGTTGTCTTGACCTCTCTACAGCCTTGCATGGTTCTCAGCATGATAGATCAGGGGAAAAAATATTATAGTGGGTCAGACACATCACATTGCAACAGAGATGCAACAGCACCCCTGATTTTTCCATGGTTCTGGATGACAAGAACTAGGATACTGTTACCGCTGAAGATGAATAGATCATGCGGACACAGGTGGAGGTGTGCTGAAAAGAAGAGCAGAGTTTATAGTTTATTTCCTCCCAGGATTTATAGGCTTCTGACCACAGCCAGGGATTGGATGGTCAGGATAACATTTTTCTCACTGCACTGGCCATGAGAGATGCCCATCACAAGACGTGTAACAGAAAGAATGTACACATATCTATGTTTACAGCTACTCTCCTGGGAAAGTCCTTAGAAAACCATGTCAGCAAGCTCAGAAGCTGAGTTTTCAGGGCTACATCTCCCCCTTTTTGGTTTAACAAAAAGAAAAGAAAAAAGAAAAATGAACAAAGAAACTAGCAACATTATAAACAATCAAAAAGATAAATAATAGGAAAATACAATACTCCATACAATCAGAAGGCTGTAATTTCAGGGTGATAGCTCACCCTTTCACTATTACAAAAAAAACCTTTTTTTTTTTTTGAAAAAAAAAGCAGAAAAACAACAAAACTCAAAAATAAATGAAACAATTGTCCAACATCAACACCTGCTTGTGGATGGCTCTCAATTTGGTCACAGAGGCAGAATCCATGGCCAGATTGAAAGGCGCCTGGGAAAACTTATGAAATGCTCTGACAGCAGCCTGTAATTCCATCAACTGGGCTGATCTAAACTCATGACTCTCCAAAAAAATAAAACAAAAACCACCAACCTAAAAACAAAACAGCGACATCAATGGAAAGATTAATCTAATAAACTTGAGGAGCAGAAACTGCTTGCAGAACCTCCTCCAGCATCTACAGTGCCTCTGGGGTCAGTGTCAGAGGTGACTTTAAATCAGAGTCCCCCTTTAATAGACCAAACAAGGGAGACAGTTTAGTCGTGGTCAGTCCCATATGAGGACACAACCATGTAAAACTCCATTAATATTTGGACATCATTCATGCAGTGTCTGCACTGAATGCAAAAAAAAGAATTGCACCTCCAGATGCGGGACTGTTCGTCCCAAAAATTATTTTGACCCTCAAATAATTTCAAGGAGGTTGTTTCTGCAGTCACTTGCAGCTCCATATCATTGGCAAATGCCAGCCAATTTTGCATGCCTTATGGCAAAATCTCCATTGATATCTCTGTGTGGGCTCAGCATTAATGATAGCTGGCACCAGAAAGGCAAATTTGGGTCTGTTCTTTGTTTTGCAAAGGAATTGCAAAGAACAATCCTTCAGATCCACAATGAGGACTAGCCAATCAGCAGGAAGCATGGCAGGTGAAGGCATGCTAGCCTGCAACATCCCCATGCTTTCCATCATAGCATGAACTTTCTGGAGGTCTTGCAATAACTTCCATTTCCCAGACTTGTTCTTGACACAGAAAACAGGAATGTCCCAGGGACTGGTTGAAACTCCAGATCACTGTGATCCAACTGTTCTTGCATCAAGTCACGGAGGGTGACTAGTCTATCATGGGAAAGGACAACAGAATCTGCTGAACAAAGAGTCAGTCTCAAGTTCTTCTTTGCATAGAATCTGTCAGCATCGGCTCCAAGGGTCACTCTGGGGCCCATCAGCAAACCTGACAATCGTGATGTCCATGCCAGTGTCAAAAACCCGCAGAAGCTAATCTCTGACAGCACCTCACCAAGGATGGACAGGAGATGGATGGTGTAGACCCATTCAGGATGATCCCTGGCTGTCAGAACAGCAGTCCAGTGACCCAGGGAGGTCCAGGGAACCCGAAGCCACCATCTCCCCGCAGCTGGTTCTCAGCTCTGCGAACATAAAACTCAAAAGGCACAAGGTGAGCAAATCCAGGTCCTGCAGGGATAGGAACAGGAGGGGTGAGTGTGGAACCCATGGCAGAAATGCACCCCAGGAATTCCGAATCAACGTCCCCTGGGTGAGCAATAGTGCCTTGAGCATGAACACGGTATTCATCCACGCCACAAGAAGAGCACTCATGCCTTCACCCACCGGACCAAAGCATTCAGAAACACATGGAATGCCTGATACGCTCAGCTGCACAGTCATCTGACAAGAGGACAAGGTCCACAGGCCAGCTGAAGAAGCTCCAGCAGCCTGGGACCCCTGGCCCATCAAGGCCACTGACTTCGCCCCTGCGGCAGCACCACCCGAGCCAGTGGTAACTCGCGCAGGACCTTGGTCTGCCGTGGCCGCAGGAGGCGGCGGGGGAGGGCCGGCTCCAGCCGCAGGCTCGGGTGATGCCCGGGAACCCGAGGCGGGGGGGGCTGGAGGCAGTTCAGCACAGCCCGCCTCCAGCACCGGGAAGGACCGAGGTGCCGGTAGAGGCACAGCCTGCGAAGCCGCAGCACCGTCCTGCTCTGCTGCAAGGGGACAATCCAGGCTCGCAGGATGGGAATCCGGCAGCATGGGGCTGGCAGAACACGGCCTGGCATCGGCACCACTCGCAGAACCCGCCCCCACCCCCCACGAATCCGGCGCGGGGCGGGCAGCGCTCAGAACTGCCCCTAACAGCGTTTCTTCGGGGCGAAAGGTCCAAGAAGCGGTGCCAGCTGCTCCTCTGCTGGAAAAGCGTGCGCGGCCACCGGCGTGGAGCCCGGGCCCTGCCCGTCCCCCACCGCGGGGCAGGGCATGGCCCAGCCGCAGCAGGGACACGGGACCGGCCCTGAGGCATCCCCCAGGGTGGGTGCCGCCCCCCGTTCAAGCACCCCCCCATCGGTCTGTGCCAGGAGGGCACACGGAGGAGGCGAGTCCGCCCCGGGCTTCCACCGCCGGGGCATGGGCCGAGGCGGCGTTACACCCCCTGGGTCCGCAGCGCTCCCAATGGCCTGCTGGCAGGGATCCAACCCCGCCCCGAGCCTACACCGCCGGGGCGCCGGTCGAGGCGGGGTCACACCCACCGGTCCCGCGGCAGCCCCGTTCAACCCGTCGCACCTTCGCCAGATCCCGAGCAGCCGGAGCAGCCGGGGCTCATAACCGACCAGCAGAGCCTCAATCAGGGAATCGCCTAAAGGGTCCCAAGCTGACTGTGAAAAAATCGCTTCAACCACAGGGAAAAACCCCTCAATTCTCCCATACTCACACAATCGCTGAAAGTCAGCATATGAAACATCAATCCCTCTCTGATCAGACACCGCATGCCATATTTCCAGAACCAGGCCTTCGCTGAGAGAAAGCCCAAAACCATCCATAGCCACAGGCTAGACAGTACCCTGTAACACACGTGCAAGACACGTCGGGGTTCCCCAGATGTTACCGCTGAAGATGAATAGATCACACGGACACAGGTTGAGGTGTGGTGAAAGAAAGAGCAGAATTTATTTTTCCTCCCAGGATTTATAGGCTTCTGACCAAGGCCAGGGATTGGATGGTCAGGATAACACTTTCTCACTGCACTGGCCATAAGAGATGCCCATCACAAGACGTGTAACAGAAAGAATGTACACATATCTACGTTTACAGTTACTCTCCTGGGAAAGTCCTTAGAAAACTATGTCAGCAAGCTCAGAAGCTGAGTTTTCAGGGTGACAGTCTATCTCAAGGCCATTTTCATCTTGGGACATCACTTATCTTCCAGACTACATCCTGTACCTCAATTTTAACATGTAACATCTGTAAAGCGCTGCATCTGCCTTGTAACACTGATTCTTTTGATTGCTTCGAATAATAACTTCAATAACAGTTACTATTTAGTTAGGACAAATCAATTCCATTTACTGCAATCCCGCATTTCTCTTTTTGACCACATTGATTCATGCTTTTAAAAAAAACCAACTTGAATCTTAGTATTTTTTCTATATTCTCAATAATCTCATTTTTTGCATTCACTTTATTTCCATTTCTAATTTCTTTAACATTTCTTGTGCTGCATCAAGTTTTTTCCACTCTCTCTCAAATTTGGTTAACATTTTTTTGAGCTATTATAGTTACTTTCTGTTCAGTATTCCTTGAATTACTGAATGGATTATAGAATCATACAAGGTAGAAACAATAATCTTAAGGTAAAACACAATATCAAAAATTTTAACTTTTTCCATTATGTACTTTATAAAGGTTATCTCACCAATCAGTCTTCAGAAGAGAATTCCATTTTTGAACGGGTACATGTGTTACTCTTTTAATTTCTTCAGCAATTTTCGTGATGGCTTCTCCATGATCATTTATTTCCACACAACATTCAGATTCATTAAACTTTCTACAAACTCCCCCTACTTCAGTTAACAGATAGTCCAGGCCCATTCTGTTTTGATCTACTCATGCTCGCATTTGTGAATGTTGCTTGGCCAGCAACTTTAGGGCAGTAGAGGTATGGTTTAAAATGACTTTAACTACTGCTTGGAGCCTTATGAAGTGATTCAAAAGATAACATATTCCTCCTGGACCTCAGTATAACGAAGAAGGAGGGTTGTATAACTCCTAAGGTACGGGATCTTTTCCACTTCTGAGGTAATTCCCTATACACTCTTGGCTCACAAATCCAATATATTATGTCAGGGGCTTTCCATTTGTTACTTGTTGTATCTGGTCATTCTCAATAGAATTTTAGGTCACTTATGGATTGCTAAGGGTTAGCTCCAAGACTTTTATACTAGCACAACTAGCCGATGGAGCCCCGGCCCAGCGGGGCTGTGGGGCGAGATGGCTCCGCGGCTCCCTGGACAGCAGCCAACCCTCTGCCCCTTCCAGAGCTCGGCACCAGCGGCTGCTGGCCGGGCCTCAGGGCTGGCCGGGCATGGGAGGCTGGGGCTGGCTGCAGGTAGCGCCCGGCCGAGGGGCAGAGCCCGCGCCAACCATTCCCTCCTGCCGCTCTCTCCAGCTGGCACAGTACAGGAACCGAGCGGCGGAGGACCTGCGCCGGGCCCTGCCGTACCTGCAGAGCCCACAGGAGCCCCTGCGAGCGGCGGCCATCAGGTTCATCGGTGAGCCACGAGCCCGGGCTCCCTCCCCGCCCCGCCACAGCTCGGCCCCGGCCCCGACTGCTGCCCCGGCAGCGGCACCCGGGCCCCACGCCCTGGAGCCCCGCCTGCCCTCGGGGCTGCTGCTGCCGGCCTCTGGCAGCCGTGCCCTTGGGCTGAGTCAGGATGCGGCACGGGCCCGGGCTGAGCCCTGCCGGGGCGGGAGGGCGTGTGAGCACAGGGCTGGCAGCGCCGCTGGCAGGGAGCTGTGCCGCTGGGGCCCTGACAGGCTCTGTGTTCCCAGGGATGGCCGGGCGGTTCCTGAGGCGGCAGAAAGAAGACCTGCAGCTAATTTACAAATGTGAGTGAGGGCAGTGGGCTGTCAGCGGGGCTGCTGGGTGGAGCTGCAAGTCCTGGACTGTCTGCGAAGGTCTCTGCTCAATGTGCGGATGAGGGGCAGCGTGGGTGGATCACTCCGAGGTTTCACGTGGGGCATTCGTGGCCAGCAGCTTCGGGCTGATCCCCTTGGTCCCTGCTCCCTGCTGGCCATGGCACGAGCCGGCTGGGATGGCCCTGGCCGGGGGCTCTCCGTGGGCCTCCGCAGGTCTGGGAATCTGACCGTGGCTCTGTTCATCTCTCTTCCAGCCCTTAAGAACGTGGTTTGTGACACCAGCCCTGCCATTGGAAACCTGGCAATTCAAACATTTTACATCACCCAGGCAGTAGAGACGGCTCGATATTCCATCTTGGAGAACCTGCAAGTTCAGCTGCACAGGGCATGGAGGACACGGCCTCGTCTGTTGGGCCTCTGCTGGAGCTCTGCTGGCAACTGACCCGGCAGGCTCTGTCTGCTGGGGCCACCTGAACCAGCAGAGATTTTTTTTTGTTTCTTAAATATTGTTCTTTTCTTCTTTTCATTTTCTTTTAGGATATAAATATAGTATATATTATAATAGGCAGTCACTTCCCAAGACCTTTATCTTGCTGCCCATGGTGTACAGGGCATAGAGGAAGCGGGGAAAATGTGATTCCACTTGGGGAATCACAGCTCAGCAAGCTGCCCAGGCATGCAGTGGTGCAGGGAAAATGGCCAGAAACCCTTGGCCTTTGGTGGTTCTGCTGAAGGCACAAACGCTGTCTCAGCCAGGAAGTGCCGCCATCTGTGTCCTCGTGCCCGTGTGGTGCTGGCTGGGTTGCTGAGGGCTCCCACGTGCCTCTTGATCCTGCTCCTCTGGAGCTCCTGTGGGGCTGTGGCGCTGCTGCCGGGCTGCACTGGGGGAGACTCTGAGGGAACAGGGCACTGGGAGGCTGTAAATGGATGAGGGTCTGTGGAGGCCCAGGCGGGACAAAAGCGTGGGAAGGCGTGAGGGGCATGTGTGGAGGCTGGAGGCTCCAAAGGGGACAGGAGGCCCCTGAAAGGCCGGACCGGTGGGAAGACCTGAGGAATTGGGTGTCAGAGGGCATAAGCAGCCCCCGGGCAGCCACCTTTTTCCTGACAGCCGGCCGACCTGGCACTTCCCCAGAACGTCTCCCAGGCCTGCAGCAGAAGCCCTCGAGGCTGGGACAACACCCCTCCAGGAGGGTGCGGACAGCCCAAGGTGTGCCCAGGCTGGGCTGGCTGGGGACATGCAGGGCAGGGGGGTGCTGCCAGGCCACGGCCACTGGGTGCCTGCGGTAAGGGGCAGTGGGCAGAGGCAGGGCTGGCCGCCAGCCCGGGCCCTCGCGGCTGCCCAGGACACGGTGCTGTGACTGAGGCTCCCCTGACACAGAGCTCGGGGTCCGCAGAGCTGCTGCCACCAAGGGGAGGGTGGTGATGTCTCCTCCAGCAGGGCTGCCCAGTCACTGCTGCTGAAGCGACTCAGGAGCCCACAGAAACAGCAGCAGAGTGTGCACAGGAACAGCAGCAGAGTGTGCACAGGAACAGCAGCAGAGTGTGCACAGGAACAGCAGCAGCCCCAACGTCGGCACCTGCACAGTGAGGCGTCCGCAGCAGCCGGGTGCCAAACCGGGGGAGGCTGTGGGCACAGTTGCCTTTGGTTTGGCAGAAGGCTTCAGCAGAATTGGCCACAATGGCTTTCTCTTCACTTGCCAGCCTCACAGCAACGCTTGACAGCTTCAGCTGCAGCCTGTGCCCCTGACTGACTTGGATGGCCGTGCTTGAGGGCGGGCTCGCCTTCCACACTCAGGTGTCCCAAGGCAGCGGCATCAGCGCCATCGTGAGAGAGAGAGTAAGAGACTCTGATGGGACATGAGCCCTGTGCTGCAGCTGCCCTCCCTCTCTTCTGTCCAGGCACCTTAAAGACACATGAAACAAAATCCTGGACTTGCTTGGAACAAAGGAGTAAGCAGCATGCACTGAAAAAAAGCAGGGACTTACATGGCTTAGTTTTCCACTCCACTTGGAGAATCACAGAATCTCAGAACATTTTGTGTTGCAAAGTATCATAAACATCATCCACTTCCAACCACCCTGCCATGGGCACAGGTGGTGTGCAGACACAACTGTCACTAGAATTGGAAGAACACTTCTCCATGTTGACCTTTTCCTCTCCTGGATTTCAAGCAAAGATGAAAAAATCATCTGGTGAATCACAAATGAATATTGTAGCTCACAGAACTGGCAGCAGGAGTCTCCTGTGGCCCACGGTGTGTCCATTCAGCCATTGTTAGATCGTCCAGTTGGAGCTCAGCCCAGTGCAGCCCAGGCACAGGCACCAGGCTGGTCCATTTCAGCATCCCAAAGTCTTTGTGGCTCCCTGTGCACCCATTGCTTCCTGAATCCATTCTTGAATTCCAAGTTACTGCTGTGCAGGACATGAGAACACAGGAATAGCTTGTTTGGCTCATTCTTGTGTTTGCTGCTCCTGCCTACAGGAATCATCAGGACTATATGCTGATGTCATGGTATAGCCCAACAGCAAAGACTTCTTCTGTAGTGTCTAAAACTCAAACCTTGTGTGACTGTTCAGACACTCTAAAATCCAGGGTGAAGATGACAGCTTTGGTATGGAAGAATCCTAGAAATTTTGACATGTGATTTTTCTAGTCAAGGATTTGAATGCCAATGTGGAAACTACAAAAATCTTCAAACTGGTTTTCATTGGCAACCCCTTTGAAATGGCATCAGCATACCTACAGGGGACAGGGTGTGACAGCGGGGACAGTACTAGGCAATTCATGGCTTCAAGTGTGGGAGATAAATATTTTGCCCGGGTTCAACCTGAAGTTCAAGTTTTCCCAGGATTTTGATTGATTGGTCATTGCAGGTCAATTTAATAAATGCAAAAGGATGGAAAAGCACAATTTCTGGAGATTGTGCACTAGGGAGAAAATAGGAAGAAAACCTTGAAAACAGTCGGCAGGCTTTGGAAAAATTCTAAAAAGATGTGGGCTTTGGCTGCCCTCTGGCACAGAAGCCCCCCAGGGGTACAGGTCTCTGGGGCAGGAGACGAGTGCCAGCACTGCCAGGGCTCGGGTGGGGTGGCAGGTCTGCCTTGGCGGGGACTCTGCCACACCTGCTGATTTCAGTGCTGGCCGGGGCCCCAGGGCTCAGAGCAGCATTCGTGCCCTGGCCCACACGTTCCTTGTCTGTGTCACACCTGCAGGTTTAGAATGGCCACCAGCTGGGACGTGTCCCAAGGAGGCCGTGCCAGCTTCTGTGCAAGGCCCCGTGCCCTTCCTGCTGCGGCTGCATCGGCAGCCCTGGGGGCTCCTTCTGCTGCCCTGAGCCTGCAGAGCAGGGCAGCGTTGGCTGATGGTTTGAGGCATTCCTAAAGATCCTGTTGGGCTGTCTTAGACCCTTTGGGCAAGAGATTCCTCCCAACCTGGGCCATTTTTGGGGGGATGGGGGCAGGGGGAACCAGGGCAGCTGGCAGGGTGCGTGAGGGCCCTTTGTGACATATGGTCACCATGGGATGGAAAGGGACAGGGTGTCAGAGGGCCCTTTGTGACATGTGGTGGCATAGGAGCTGGCGGTGACAGGACCACACCACAGTGCTCGGTGCACGCGACGGGACAGGACGCGTCAGAGCGGTGCTGTGAGGAGCCCCCACACAGCACACTCGTTTGTGTCGGACCCGGAGCTTTTCCGAAGCGTTATTCCAACAGGTGACCTCGAGGCCAGACCACAGGGCTTGCTGACCTGTGGCCTTGCCGAGGCTTCTTTCTTAAGGTTCTGTCAAGGGCAGACCGTGGGACTTGGTGACCCGGGGCTTTTCCGAGGTGTCGCCCATCCCTGCAGTCACTGCCCTTGAGACCAGACCTCAAATCTTGACGAGGAGCCTCCTGTCCTTGTGGCAGGAGCCCTCAAGACACAAGTGCAGGACTTGCTGTCCTGCCGTCTTGCCAGGACTTGAGTCTTGCAGGTGCCTTCCAGGCACGACTGCAGCACTTGCTGACCTGTGGCCTTGCCGAGGCTTCTCAAGGTTCTCTCAAGGCAGACCATGGGATTTGGTGACCCGGAGCTTTTCCGAGGTGTCGCTCATCCCTGCAGTCACTGCCCTTGAGACCAGACCTCAAACCTTGACGAGGAGCCTCCTGTCCTTGTGGCAGGAGCCCTCAAGACACAAGTGCAGGACTCGCTGTCCTGCCGTCTTGCCCGGACTTGAGTCTTGCAGGTGCCTTCCAGGCACGACTGCAGGACTTGCTGACTCGGAGCTTTTCCGAGCCATCTCTCCTGCAAGTAGCTATAAATCCAGTCCCTGCCATGGAGCAGCGACCCCCAAGAGTGCCCAAGTTGGCCTGTGTTGAGGAGGAGGAAGGAGAAGGCCCTGGAGCTGTCCTGGCACAGGAGACTGAAGAGGTGCAGGAGTTCCAGGCACCACAGGAGGGTGAGTTGCAGAGCTCGGCCTTAGGGCTAGCGCCTGTTGCCAGCTTGGCCCCATCCCATTGCATGCCATGCCATCCCCTGGTGCTGTTCCTATGGAAAGGATGGGAGAGTGTTGAAGATGACATGGAGCAGCAACCCCCAAGAGTGCCCAAGCTGGCCTGGGTGCAGGAGGAGGAGGAGGAGGAAGAGGAAGAAGGCCCTGGAGCTGCCCCAGCACCAGAGACTGAAGAGGTGCAGCAGTTCCGGCCGCTGGAGGAGGGTGAGTGGCAGAGCTGGGCCACAGGGCTGGTGCCTGCGGCCATCTTGGCCCCATCCCATCCCATTGCATCCCATCTCATCCCATCCCACCCTGTCCTGTGGAGACACACCCATGGACAGCATAAAAGAGGGGCTGGGGCTGCCCCCCCAGCAGTGGCCGTGCTCCATCCCCTGGGGCATCCGCGGGGCTGTCCCTGCCTGGGGATCGCAGGGCTGGGCTGCGTTCTCCGGCCTCTCCCGCAGCCCCTCAGCTCTGGCTGCTCTTTGCCAGATGCAGCCATGGCCCAGACACAAGAGCAGGACCTTGGCGGTGGCCTCTTCCGCAGAACAGCGCAGGTACCTGCAGCCATCCCCAACTGGGCTGGGCCTGCTGGCACTGCTCAGCCCAGCAGCACGCCTGGAGCACTCCATGGAACATCCCCGATGTTTCTGTCTCCTGCCCTTCTCCTACAGCTGGTTTGCAGCTTCATCAAGAGAATTCGGGAAGAAGGGACCAGCGCCGTGGCCACTGGGCTCAGACCTTATTCATACATCTTCAACACCAAGGCCACTGCTGCCCTGCTGGATATGCTTGTAGAGGAGGGTTTTTACAGTCAAAAGCAAGTAAGCAGCCTGTGGCCAGGGTTTGATCCTCCAGGGATCGCTTGGCCTCCCAAGCCACGCTTGCTGATCACTCGAAGCCTTTGAGGCCATTGCAGCGTGCTGAGAAGGGAAGCACTTCTCTGGGGAAGCTGGGGACATTCCTGACTCCCTGTGGCAGCTTTCCAAGTCTCCCCTTGTGCTTTCTCCAGGTGCCTGCCATGGTGAGGTACATCCACCAGTGGCTCATGGCCAATCAGTTCTCTGAGCACAGGCTGAACAGGACCCTGCTGGATCTGAGCGAGGCACAGCCCGCTGACGTGGTCATTGCTCTCCTGCGTGTGGCCCCAACGTGTGACAGGTACGGGGCCCACGTGCCCAGAGGGCTCAGGGCTCCTCAGCCCATCAGCCTGCACAGCCTGGCCCAGGTGTCTGACCAACAGAGACTTCCAGGGTCCTGTCTACCTGGGACCTTTCCCAGCCCTGCTACATCGGTCCCCGAGCCTGCTGCCATGCCATGGCCCTCAGGGCCCTGTCCCCACAGGGCTGGGCTGCCTGGCTGCTGCCGCTGGCGAGGGGCAGCAGGCAGAGGCAGAGCTGGCAGCAAGCTCAGCTCCCCCCCACTGCTGCCCAGGCCACGGGGATGTGTCTGAGACCCCCGTGAGACAGAGCTGTCGCCCCGCAGAGCTGCTATGACCATGTGGAAGACCATCTTGTGCTCGCCCAGGACAGCGGAGCGGGCATACCGGATAGTCCTCGATGTGCTGGGGAACTGGCCAGAGCACAGCACGCGCACCTCTGATGGAGACAACACGGGTGTCTTTGCCCTGGCTGTGAGTTTCTGCAACTGGCCTTTGCTCAGCCCATGGCAAGCCACCTCTTCAGCAGCTCTGTTTCCTCCTTCCCCAACTGCATCTCCCTGCCTCAGGCACTGGGCTGAAACCTGGCCTAGGGGCAGCTTCAGGGGCACCAGGCGTGGAGCTCCCCAGGGGTTTCCCCTGACCGCTCCCTGCCACACTCAGGCCCTGCCACCCGCACACCTCGGCACTGAGCGCTGTCTCAGGGTTCTCTGTCCTCTGCAGGCAACTGTGCTGATGTGGAAGATCCTTCAGATGCCCTGCGTCCCACATGTAGTGACGGTGCATTTCCCCCGCCTCTTTGTGCATCTGCTCTTCCAAGTGTTCTTCAGCACTTTGGAGATGCCAGAGGATCTCAATGCCTTCTGGAAGGGATGCCAGGAGCAACACGGCCTTGCCATCAGCCCCAACAGGTGCTCTATCCCACTCCTCCTGTCCCTGCCATGTCTCCACGGCACGAGCCAGTGCTCCCAGCGTGACCTGGGCTTTGCTGTGCACACAGCTTTGCAGTGCAGGCCCTGAAGTCCCTGCTGTGCCAAATGCATCGTGAGGAAGTGGTGGTGGAAATGGAACACAAGCGTGGCTGGGACAAGCTGCTCTCTGCTGACACCCACCACTATGCCGTGGGTCTGCTGGCCAGGTGAGACCCCCTTCTCCCCACTGCCTCTGGCATTTGTGCCCCGTGCTGAGGTTGCCCAACACAGTCCCCACTGTCGTGGGCCAGAGGGCCTCGTCACCGAGGGACGGCTAAGGAGACTGGAAAAGGCTGGGAAAGGAGGGTGCCCACAAGGAGTCACCTCCCCAAGGGCCCAGGTCCCCTATCCTTGCAGGATGGTGCTCAAAGATGTGAACTCTGTCAGTCAGTCCTGGGAGACGTTTGTCCTCCCAGCTCACAGTCTGGGCTACTTTTTCACCCTGGCAGGGAGATGTCGTCTGCCTCTATCCCCTTGTGTTCCCGCATCGTTCCCTACCTGCTCCAGCTGCTCAGCACACAGGAGGCACGCTGGGATCTGCCTGCCCTGGCATTCCTTGTGGAGGTGAGCCTGATGGCCAAAAGTGCCTCCCTGCAGAGCTGCCTGCCACCTCTCTGCCCTCTCATAGCTGCAGCTGCCTGGGACGGTGCCCATGCCTTGTGCTGCTGCCCGGGCCCTGTTTCCTGTCTTGTTTCTGGGCTCCTGCCGGCTGCCTCCCCTGTCACTGCCCTGTGCCTTTCAGATCCTGGACTACCTGGACTTGAGCGAACGCAGCGCTAACAGAGTCCTGGAAATCTTCTCAAGGCACCTGCGGAGCGAGAGCAGGGACAAGCGTCACCTGGCGCTCAGGGCCCTTTTCAAGTTGATTGACGATCCCTCGATGGTGAGAAGTGGGCAGTGGCTGAAGCTGCGCCGGGAAACGCAGTCCCTTGGGCTTGGCTGGGCTTCGGGCCCCGAGGCAGCTGCTGCCAGCTCTCCTGCCTCCTGCTTCTTCCTGAGTGCTTTGGGACAGGCCTTTGGCCTCTTGGCCCTGTGGCAGCAGGGTGGCGTTTCACAGACTTGTCTTCCACACAGGCTGAAAAAATGCGGAGCCTGACTGAAAGTCTTGTAGATTTCCTGTGGGATGCAGATGGAGAGATAGTCAGGATGACAGTCATGGTGCTCAGCTTTATCGTCTTGGACAAGGACATGCTGATACCCAGCCCCATTGCCCTGCAGCTGGCTGAGGCGCTCCTGCCACTCTTTGACCACGTAAGGCTCTGTGCCCCCAGCCGAGGCCACTGGCTGCTGCCCAGACACTTGGCGCCCGGGGGATTCTCAGGCCTGCGCCCTGCTGAGCCCCATGCAGACAGGGCTGAGGTCTTTTTTCCTTCCTTCCTTTCATATAGGATAATAGCCAGGTGCAGCTGGTGTCCATATTATTCTTCCGATCATTGATGACTCTTCTAACAGAAAAGGAAAAAAAGGCCCTGAAGTCACACGTGCACCACAGCCTGCTGCCTCTCTTCTTCCACTGCCATGACGAGAACCAGCAGGTGGCAGAGGTGAGGATTCCTGGGCTGCTGCTGTCACCCGGGGAGGGGGCTCGGCCGCCTCCTGCCCTGGCACCTTGCCGGCTGCAGCCTCCTCCTGGCCTTGGCACACGAATGCGGGCGGGTCCTGTGTCCTGACTTGTGGGGCCATCTGCGGGTCTCTGCTGCTCTCCAGGCTTCTTGGGCAACGCTGCTTTGTGCGGCCGAGTTCCTGAAGAGGAGAGATCTTGAAAGACCTGTGAAAAAGAAGAAGCTGTGGATGATCACCGAGTGCCTGGTAAGGACGGCTTGGAAGGCCCAGCCTCAGCCTGGAGAAGCCCCCTGTCCCCAGCGCTCGGTGTGTGGGGCTGGCAGCTGCGCCCCTGCCCAGTGCTGCACCAGGGGGCCGCACGGCTTCTTCTTCAGGCTCCTGTGGTCCCGAGCCTGGTTCCGATGGAGCCCCGATCCACTGGGGCTGCAGGGCAGGGCGGCACCGCGGCTCCCTGGGCAGCAGCCGGCCCTCTGCCCCTTGCAGAGCTCGGCGCCAGCGGCTGCTGGCCGGGCCTCAGGGTTGGCCGGGCAGGCAGCGCCTGGCCGAGGGGCAGAGCCCGCGCCAACCCTTCCCTCCTGCCGCTCTCTCCAGCTGGCACAGGACAGGAACCGAGCGGCGGAGGACCTGCGTCGGGCCCTGCCGTACCTGCAGAGCCCACAGGAGCCCCTGCGAGCGGCGGCCATCAGGTTCATCGGTGAGCCACGAGCCCGGGCTCCCTCCTCGCCCCGCCACAGCTCGGCCCCGGCCCCGACTGCTGCCCCGGCAGCGGCACCCGGGCCCCACGCCCTGGAGCCCCGCCTGCCCTCGGGGCTGCTGCTGCCGGCCTCTGGCAGCCGTGCCCTTGGGCTGAGTCAGGATGCGGCACGGGCCCGGGCTGAGCCCTGCCGGGGCGGGAGGGCGTGTGGCCACAAGGCTGGCAGCGCCGCTGGCAGGGAGCTGTGCCGCTGGGGCCCTGACAGGCTCTGTGTTCCCAGGGATGGCCGGGCGGCGCCTGAGGCGGCAGAAAGAAGACCTGCAGCTAATTTACAAATGTGAGTGAGGGCAGCGGGCTGTCAGCGGGGCTGCTGGGTGGAGCTGCAAGTCCTGGACTGTCTGCGAAGGTCTCTGCTCAATGTGCGGATGAGGGGCGGCGTGGGTGGATCACTCCGAGGTTTCACGTGGGGCATTCGTGGCCAGCAGCTTCGGGCTGATCCCCTTGGTCCCTGCTCCCTGCTGGCCATGGCAAGAGCCGGCTGGGACGGCCCTGGCCGGGGGCTCTCCGTGGGCCTCCGCAGGTCTGGGAATCTGACCGTGGCTCTGTTCATCTCTCTTCCAGCCCTTAAGAACGTGGTTTGTGACACCAGCCCTGCCATTGGAAACCTGGCAATTCAAACATTTTACATCACCCAGGCAGTAGAGACGGCTCGATATTCCATCTTGGAGAACCTGCAGGTTCAGCTGCGCAGGGCATGGAGGACACGGCCTCGTCTGTTGGGCCTCAGCTGGCTGCGCTGCTGGAGCTCTGCTGGCAACTGACCCGGCAGGCTCTGTCTGCTGGGGCCACCTGAACCAGCAGGGATTTTTTTTTGTTTCGTAAATATTGTTCTTTTCTTCTTTTCATTTTCTTTTAGGATATAAATATAGTATATATTATAATAGGCAGTCACTTCCCAAACCTTTATCTTGCTGCCCATGGTGTACAGGGCATAGAGGAAGCGGGGAAAATGTGATTCCACTTGGGGAATCACAGCTCAGCAAGCTGCCCAGGCATGCAGCAGAAGCCCTCGAGGCTGGGACAACACCCCTCCAGGAGGGTGCAGACAGCCCAAGGTGTGCCCAGGCTGGGCTGGCTGGGGACATGCAGGGCAGGGGGGTGCTGCCAGGCCACGGCCACTGGGTGCCTGCGATAAGGGGCAGTGGGCAGAGGCAGGGCTGGCCGCCAGCCTGGGCCCTCGCGGCTGCCCAGGACACGGTGCTGTGACTGAGGCTCCCCTGACACAGAGCTCGGGGTCCGCAGAGCTGCTGCCACCAAGGGGAGGGTGGTGATGTCTCCTCCAGCAGGGCTGCCTAGTCGCTGCTGCTGAAGCGACTCAGGAGCCCACAGAAACAGCAGCAGAATGTGCACAGGAACAGCAGCAGAGTGTGCACAGGAACAGCAGCAGCCCCAACGTCGGCACCTGCACAGTGAGGCGTCTGCAGCAGCTGAGTGCCACACAGGGGGAGGCTGTGGGCACAGTTGCCTTTGGTTTGGCAAAAGGCTTCAGCAGAATTGACCACAATGGCTTTCTCTTCACTTGCCAGCCTCACAGCAACGCTTGACAGCTTCAGCTGCAGCCTGTGCCCCTGACTGACTTGGATGGCCGTGCTTGAGGGCGGGCTCGCCTTCCACCTGTCATGTGTTGTTGTAGTGCGTCTAAAAATCTTGGTATCTCCCAAGAGTAAAACTCACCTCTGTTTTGTGTAATGTTAGTTCCTACCTGAGAACCTTCTCCCTTCCCCCTTCCCATTGGCTGTATCCTCTCTGTATCCCCCGATCACCCCCACCCCTTTGTATAAGAGATAAGATCCAGGGCATTTCTGTCTCTTTCTTGCCCCGGATGGACGACAGACAATAAACCTGCAATTTGGATTATTCCAGCAAGTATGGGCCTCCTGTGTCTAGATACTTTGAGTCCGTGTTGTATCCACTTATCCCTCCGGCCCCTGTTCCCCAGGGAGAAGGGGCTGGGAGAGAGAGAGTTACACCCCTTGCTCCTGCAGAGGGGCAGGGAGAGGGGTGTCCCGGCCCTGCCTCCCGATGGGGGGGTGCCAGCCTACCGAGCCTGGCGTGGCAGGGTGCGGGCCCCCGCCTGGCTCCTGCAGGGGAGGAGCTGGGTCTCTCCACAGGCTTGGTGAGGGAATGGAGCCCCCAGAGCCCGGCGTGGGGGGGTGCAGGCAGAGAAACCCAGGGAATACCAGACCTGGAGAAGATGAAGGTATGCTAACAGCGGCTCCTGTAGTATACAATAGCAGCTGATATTCAAGTCAGTTATGTTAATATTAACCAGCTGCCATCTGATAGTTTCTTACAGTTTGTAGATCGACTGAGACTACAGATACAGAGACAAGTTAAAGAACCAGTGGCCCAGACAGAACTGCTTCAAGAAATGGCCCAAAGAAATGCCAACGACGCTTGTCGTAGAGCAATTCTGAGTCTACCTATTAACCCTCCACCCACCATAGCAGATATGATTGAAGCCATGTGCCCAGAAAGCAGACTTGTACAGTGTACACGGCAAGAAACCAGGCAACCCAAGGACAGTGGCAGCAGTGACACCAGGAATGAATAAGCCACAGATGTCACCAGAACAGCTGCAGCACATCGTCTGTTTCCAGTGCAAGAGGCCAGAACATTTTGCAAGGAACTGTCCTCAAACCCAGCAACAAGGGAAACACTAGAAAGAAGCTCTAGCCAGTCAACCAAGAAACTAAAGTCTCAGCGCTTTTCTGTCAAGCGCAGAGACATAAAAATGACAGACCTGAAGCAGAAAAAAGACTCTATTTTAATGGGAAAAGGGGAGGAAAGGGAGCGGGCTGAGAGGCTGCAGAAATATAATTGTGAGGAATGTTTGCCTAATAAGGTCTGGCAACCGCAAAAGTGATTCAGTAAGTGATTTGTAACTTGTCATGAGGTGACTTTACCTTTAAGGTGGTTTTAAGAGCTAAGGAAGTTGAAGTTGCTGGTGGCTGATGAGAGTCTTTTCTCCTGACCAATTATCGGTCATTACTGGGAATTGACAGCAGTTTTGACCATTGAAAAGGGAGATTTACCTTAAGATGTAAAGTCAGAGCACTCTTGGGCTCTTTGTTTCCTGGCTGTGAAAGGTAACAGAGCTCCAGGCCTCCCGTTCTCTGCCCGGTCATGTGGCCGGGCGGGGGCTGGGCTGGACCCAGCGGCTCTCGGCCGGGAGATGGGGGCTTGCGGGGGGCTTTCCCCGGGCTCTGGCCAAGCCAAGCCGATCTCTGGCTCGGCTGCAGGTTTTGCTGTGACTAAATTTACTAGAGACTGCCGAGTGAAGAAAGAAAGAGGCTCTGAACCTGCGGCAGGCTAAGGCGGCGACTACACTTTCCAGAACAGCCATGAGGAATCTTCTATCAATGACAGCTCCAGCTCCTGCACTGACAGAAGTCACAGAACCATCTACAAAGCCTGGGCAAGATTTTAACCCTTTCATTACCCAGATGAGACTTGCAGATTAATCTTTTTATCCAGAGAGGGAAAAAGAGAGTGATCAACATGAAAAGAGACTTTATAAACTACCAGTGACAGAAAAGAAAAGAAGCTTCAGAAAAGGTAGAGAATAAGGAGGTGCTTTAATTAAGATGAAATATTTTTCTGTTCAAGCTATGGAGATGGACAATAAAGTCCTGAAAGAACTCCTTTAATTCATGATAGAGTATGTAGGGAGGAATAAAGTGTTCAAAGTGTAAATTTTGAGTAAAAAGTAGAGTAATTGTGGTACAGTGAAGTGCTGGAGGATTTGAAGCCTTGAGAGGCAATGAGAAAACTGTTTTCTAGTGAAGCTTACAGAGACAGATGAAGAAGACTTTTGCTTTTGAATAACTCGTCCTTAAAATGCCATCCCTAGACTCATGGCCCATACACACTTCAGAGTGATGTGAAGTGGGAGGAGTGAGCTCTGATAACAGCAGTTCTGGGCAGCTGACATCAGGGCAATAGAAAACTATAACAGAAGTAGTTTTCTAGTGAGAAACTCCATAAATTAACAGAAAGAGACTTCTGTTTCTCTACAAAGACTGGTGAAAAGACTGTAGCAGGAATTGGGACTGTTCTAACCATCCAAGTTCCAAAGTTTTTGTCTCTGTGGTCATGTGAACAAGGGAATAGTGGGTAGTGGGGGATAAAAAAGGTTTTTCTGGAAGTTTATTCTGTTGTTCTTATTATTGTAGTTTGTGAATAAACGTTCTTTATTCCTTTTAAGTTTTATGCCTGTTTTGCTCTTGTTCTAATCCATATCTCACAGCAAGAAATAAGTAATTTTCTTAGTTACTGGTTTAAAACCACGACATAACTTCTAAAGCTTTTTGTTTCAGATCTGATCGTTGGACTGTCATTGGAGTGGACTTGCAGGATAATTCACAAGACCCGTCTGGACTGGATAGTAGGTATTTTGCTATTGGAGACACAGCATATTCACCAATAGAGATTGAGGTGGCTCCCATGACAATTAAGGGAGACCTAACACACCTCACTCTCTTAGCTAGGTGCCCTCAACCACCTTTCTATGTAGACAAAGGGCAGGTAATAGCCCAGGTGATCCCTGTTCCAACAGAAATCCCAGTAGATGACAAAGCACCAGGAGTCTACTGGGCAGAAGTAGTGGGTGAAGACAAACCCATTATGGGATGGAACTTAACACATAAATCAGAACATCTCCATGTAGAAGGGTTAATTGATACTGGGGCAGATGTGACTATCATACCTGAAAAGGTGTGGCCCTCACATTGGGAACTGTAACCCATGGCAGGAAAAATACAGGGTGTTGGAGGAATGAAACTGGTTAAAATTGCTAAAGGTATCGTCCAGATTGAAGGTCCGGAGGGTAGGTTAGCTAGTGTCCGACCTTTTGTTATTGACTACAAGTGCCCGCTGTGGGGAAGAGACACCATGTCCCAGTGGGGAGTGAAATTATCAATTCCTGAGACACCTCTGGATTTTTGATGGAGGCCACTGTAGAGTGTCCGGTCCAAAAGTTATCTTGGTGTCCTGGTTTAGGGCAGATTTGGGAGAAAACCTCCAGTGGGGCTCCCCCAGGGAAGCAAACCCACGTGGCCCTTTTCTCCCACCCTCCAACCGGTTCGGGAAGAGATTTCTCTGAGTGAAGTGGAAAAAACCTGTTTATTTCACATCCACAGCACTACCCGGCACAAGAATGAACGATATCAAATTACAAAACCTCTTGCCGTTCAGAAGAGATGACAAACTTCAGAGGGTCTCTTTGCTGTGGGTGTTTGCTCTGTTATCAGTCTCTCTGGTGTTGGAAAATGCTGCTGCCCAGGCTGGGCTCCCGGTAGTCCACGGGTGCAAGCTCCCGGTGCTCCCTCGAGTCCCCAGTTCAGAGCAGGTTCGATTCGTTTCAGAAAAGGGGAAAGAAAACAGTCCAGGAAGACCTCTCTGCTCCGGCTAGCTGGAAAGCCAAAGCGATCTGTGTCTTGTTGTCTGTCTGTGTGGAAGTCAAAACTCCCGATGCGGGGGGAGCAAGTACAGTCTCTGATAACAGACTCGGTGCTTCTTTTCCACTCACTTTTACTCTTAGATGAAATTTTAAGAATACAAAACCTGTGTCTGGGTTAGGTGGATGAATGGGGATACAATTTAACCTCCTAATCTACCCAAGACACTTGGGTAGATAATAATCCAGTTTGAGTGAACCAGTGGCCTCTCAGCAGACAAAAACTTGGGGCGCTAGAAAAGTTAGTAGAACAATAATTGGCCAAATGACACATAGTAGAAACAATCAGCCCTTGGAATTCCCCGGTGTTTGTAATAAAAAAGCCAGGGAAGGATAAATGGCACCTCCTTCAGGATTTGAGAGAAAGAAACAAAAAAATAGAGGACATGGGGTCTCTTCAACCAGGTATGCCATCCCCAACTATGTTACCACAAAATTGGCTACTAGCAGTACTGGATATTAAAGATTGGTTTTTTCAAATTCCCCTGCGCCCAGCTGATGCGCCAAGGTTTGCCTTTTCCATTCCCACAATTAACCGAGAAGCCCCAATGAAAGGGTACCACTGGACAGTTATTACCTCAGGGGATGAAAGCAAGCCCCTTCATCTGCCAGTGATATGTGGGGTCTTTGCCGTCCTCAGTGCGTGCTGAAAAGAGAGATGCCATCATTTTGCATTACATGGACGATGTTTTGGTATGCTGTCCCAAACACAACATGCTGCAAGACACCCTTGACCTAGTGGTTAAAGTTTTAACCTCTGCTGGATTCCAATTGCAGGAAGACAAAGTTCAAAGGATGCCACCTTGGAAATACCTGGGCCTGGAAATTACCGCAAGGATGGTTGTTGCACAAAAATTGGAAATTATTGGTAATCCTAAAACTCTAGCAGATCTCCATTCCCTATGCGGGTCACTAAACTGGGTCAGACCCTGGCTAGGTCTCACCAATGAGGACCTGGGCCCCCTGCTCAATTTATTGAAAGGGGAGAGAGAGCTGCTGTCTCCCAGGGAGCTGACTCCAGAAGCAAAAATTGTGATTGAAAAGGCACAAAAGGCCTTGACAGAAAGACAGGCACAGCGCTTCAAACCTGAGCTGCCTTTCAAATTTATTGTCCTGGGGAAATTGCCACACCTACCTGGGTTAATATTCCAGTGGGCCGAGGGGCAGAGAGATCCACTCTTAATAACAGAATGGGTTTTCCTCTCCCATCAATGACCCAAAACTATCACCAAGCCACAAGAGCTGCTGGCTCAGCTGATTCAGTTGGCCAGGGTAAGGCTGCATGAACTGGCAGGTTGTGACTTTATGTGTATTCACCTCCCAGTCAGGCTCTCTGGAGAAGGCAAAAACTCCCCTGAGAGGCTGACCAAAGAGATGTTTGAGCATCTGCTGCAGAGCAATGCTACCCTCCAGTTTGCTCTGGACAGCTCTAGTGGGCAAATTTCAGTTCATGCGCCAGCACACAAATTGTTTCATGAGGAATTCCACCTCATTCCTTGTGAGAAAAGGAGCCAAAGGCCACTCAAAGCTCTCACAGTGTTCACTGATGCATCTGGGACATCTCACAAGTCGGTGATGACTTGGAGAAATCCACAGACTCAGCTTTGGGAAGCTGATGTTGAGTTTGTAGAGGGGTCACCCCAGATAGCTGAACTGGCTGCGGCCATAAGAGCCTTTGAGAAGTTTTCAGAACCGATTAATTTGGTTACTGACTCAGCCTACGTAGCAGGAGTGGTGTCCAGAGCGGAGCAGGCAGTTCTCAAGGACATTGAGAACGAACATCTCTTTAGATTGCTTTCAAAACTGATTTATTTGGTTTCAAATCGAGAACAACCTTTCTATGTGATGCATATAAAGTTGCATACCCCATTGCCAGGTGAAATCGCTGAGGGAAACCGGGAGGCTGATTCCCTTGCTGCCCCAGCTGAAAAGGCACGTCTCCCAGATGTGTTCCAACAGGCAAAGATAAGTCACCAGCGATACCATCAAAATGTGCCAGGACTGATTCATCAGCTCCAGCTGACACGGGGTCAGGCTAAAGCCATCGTGGCTACCTGTCCCAGTTGTCAGCTCCAGGCAGTGCCATCATTAGGCCTGGGGGTTAATCCCCGAGGAATTGAAAGCTGTGAAGTGTGGCCAACAGATATCACTGACGTCCCCAGTTTTGGTCACCTTAAGTATGTACACGTGAGCATTGATACATACTCAGGAGCAGTGTATGCCTCTGCTCATGCAGGAGAAAAATCTGTACATGCCAAACAACACTTAGTACAGGCCTTTTCTGTATTGGGAATCCCTAAAGAAATTTAAACAGATAATGGCCCAGCGTATCAATCCAAGGAGTTCCTGGAATTTGTCCAGCAGTGGGGAGTGGAACATAAAACTGGCATCCCCAACTCCTCCACAGGTCAAGCTGTGATTGAGTGTGCACACTAGACGCTCAAACAAGTCCTAGCCAGGTAAGGTAGCGAGGCAGTGTGGATGTCTCCACAACAAAAACCCTGTAAAACTCTGCTTGCCATTAATTTCCTAAACTGCTCATTTGAAAACATGAAGCCTCCTGTGACTCGGCATTTTAACAGTGATGATCAGTTTTAATTGTCACAGCGTCCACCAGTTTTAATCAGGGACCCTGAAACTTGGCAAACCAAGGGCCCCTATGAACTTGTCACCTGGGGGCGTGGTTACACGTGTGTCTCCACCCCTGCAGGCCCCTGATGGATTCCTCAGAAACGGGTAAAACCTTTTGTTCCAAAGAATCCAGCCCCAGCAATAAGAGATGAGAAGCAAGTGGCTGTTGCTTCCAAGAGAAGACGCCACCAAAGAGAGCAAGAAGAAACCTTTCTAGCCTCTGACCTGCATGCTTTGGCAGTAAATAAGTTTCCAAAAATGTCTGTTTCCTTGTTTTTAGAAATAACCTACCTCTCACTCAAATCCATGATGAGCCTTAACCCTGCTGTCATCCTGCTCGCACTGAGCAGCCTGACAGCGGCCTGGATCGTCACACAGCCACGCCAGAACATCTGGGTGACCCTGGCACAAACACTTCATCAAGAAAACATATGTCTATCTACTTGAGCAGTGAAAAATCCTATGTCTACCTGCCTGGTAGGAATTCCATTGCAGCATGATGAATTTACACATCGCTTTAATACACTGACTCCTGAAGCAGGTAATGAATTTCCACAGCACTCAAATAGAAGCAGAGTTTAAAAACCCCGTCAAAGAGTGGCTGCCACATTTTCCTAAGGCAAGCCAGGAACCCCAGGAGTTAGAGCTACTGGGTTCCTCTCCAGCATTACACTGTGTACACTTTAGGGTCAGTCTTCCAATTAATAAAGAAACCTTCCACAATATAGTACAATATTGAGAAGAATTCACAGCAAAAAGGTGGTGCCACGTCCTAAGCTACATCAAAAGTGCACTCCTCAGCTCATACACATCCCAAAAGCCTCCCCAAAGGACTGTTCCTCATTTGTGGGGATAGCGCATGGGCAGGAATTCCACCCTGTCTCCTCGGAGGGCTGTGTACCAGAGGGCGTCTATCACTGTTAGCACCCAATCAAACATTAATTGGCGAATGGACCAATAAAAATAATTTGACGAGGAAAATTCAGAAGAGAAGTGCTACAAATTAAGATGAGAATTGTGATTCGGAGATTTTTCATTGGTCCAAATCAAAAAGAATTGCTGCATCCATTTTCCTTCTTTGGGTGGCTGCAGCCAAGGCCCTAGGTGAATTGGGACACCTAGAATGCTGGGTGGTAAAACAAGCAAATTTAACATCTAGCGCCATAAGTGCCCTCCTAGAAGATGAGGAAGTTAGCAGGCAGGCAACACTCCAAAATGGTGCAGCGATAGACTTTCTCCTATTGCTCCACGGGCACGAGTGCCAGGACTTGGAGGGTCTCTGCTGCATGAATCTGACATCGAAAGCTCCTAACATCCATGCCACACTCCAAGAGATGAAAAGCATGATCGGACAAGTCAAGCAAGAAGCAGATGACTGGTTTAATGGACTGTTTAAAAACTGGGGACTCTCGGGGTGGTGGGCTTCAGTAGTGAAAACTATTCTGTCACTGCTAGTCATTATTTTGCTAACGGAGTTTGGAGTTTTAAGCAGGATACTATACAAAAGCATAATTAAGCTGATCTCAGCTACCTCAGATGTCAACCATATAGAGCTGGCAGACCAGAGTAACCCTCACCAGCCTGCAAATGGTACTTGGTGGGCCACTTCAGGTCAGTAAGTCATATAAGCTCATTTCATGAATTATATAGAACAAAATAGGGGGAGATGTGCTAGTGCACAATCCTGGGTGTGCTTTAGTTTCTTTTAGTTTAGTAAACCCTCCCTGCAGCTGTGACGTGTTTTTCCCTTCCCCTCCCTGTCCCTGAAATGTTATCCCATTGCTTGGTGTTATATGTCTCCCCGCCCCTCTCCCAAGGTTTGAAAGTACCCGGGAAATATTTCCTCCCTCTCTTTTTTTCCTCCTGGATCCCAGCCTGAATAAACATCTGACGTTGTGCTGGAGGGAAAAGCAGCTGTTTGGTCTTTATCTTGGTCATGAAGAGCCTCCCTGCCCTCCCCTCGACAGAGCTAGCCAGGATTAATCAGGAGGGACAAAGTGGGGCTACTTCACACCTGGCTCCCCCAAGTGTCCTCCAGACCCCCAAGTTCTTTCTAAATTCCCTCCCCAGACCCAAAACTACCCTAAATGTTCCTCAGAAAAGTTTCCATGGGCCCCAAAGTGGCCCCTTTTACCCTGTCTGAGAAAATGACAATAGTTAGGATCAAAAGACTAAAAATAGGACTAATTAGCATAAAGAGGGAGAAAGAGTGGTCAATTAATTAATGAAGGGAATTGTGGTTGTTATGGATTATATTAATAAAAAAATCAAGATCCTTGTTGAATAAAAATAATTGGATTTATTTTAGCAAGCGGCAGCAAGCAAAACAGCGCTGGGCGGCCGGGGAATCACCGCTCCACCAACGGCTAGTGCCCCCCTCCCCAAACTTCAGAGCCCTTACAGTGTCTTCAGTTCCGGTTTCTGCGTCATCCGGGTTGATTCTGCTTCTGCGCGGCTTGTTGCTAGGTGGTCGTGTTTTGCTTTTCGGTGGTCGTGGGGAGGAAGATGCTCCTCTTCGTCACAGCATCGCCCTTGATCTGCAAGCCAAGCTCCATTTTTGGCTAAAATATTGGATACACAAGTTATGCTTCAAGCTCCATATCTGGCTAAGGTAATGAGTATACAAGTTATGCTCAACAACAGGATGTCCTTGGAGTTTCTGCCAGTTCTGCTTGGAACTTTTCAATTGCCAATATCTTGCTTAACCCTTTATTTTCTTGTTTTTACGAGCAAACTCCTTACATACTCATCACACCACCTGCTATTATAACTCAGTCCCCAGCCCCTCTGTTACCTCTGTCCACCCCGCGGCGGGCAGGGAGGCTGGGGAGGTAGTTTTAGCTTGCCAGACGAGGCCCTAAAAACAAGGCTCTTTCCCTATGCTGAGATGGCAGTTGCAGCTTTATTTCTTGGGATCCTTCAGGGTGAGATGGCAGAAGGGAAAGAGGAAGAGGTATGGACAGGCACTCCTTTTTCAGGACAGGGGAAGGGGCTGTGGGAATTTACACAACCAATAAGGGAACCTGGGGAGAACAAGATAAGGGAAAGAACTTACAAATCTACATTTTTAGGGGTACATTCTTTGGGTCATACCATTTTTCCTAACTGCATTACAACAAAAATCCCAACAAAATTCTCTCAAATACACAAGAAATTCCAGAAATATCCCACGAAATTCCTGAAATCTTCTCAAAACCCTACCAAATTTCAGAAACATCAAAAAAAATCTTGTCAAATTTCCACACAATCAAGGAAAAATTCATCAAAATTCTTCATATCTCCTCAAAATCCCTCAAAATCCACAAAAATCCCACAAAATTCAAGAAACATCCCACAAAATTCCCCCAAAATTCTCAAAACCATAAAAAATGCCTGAAGCATCCCAAAAAACCTTGACAACTTTCCCCACAATCTAGGAAAAATCCCTCAAAATTCCTCAAGACAACTCAATATGCCTTAAAATTCCAGAAAAATCCTATGAAATTATAGAAACATCCCACAAAATATCAAGAACTTTCCACACAATCTAAGAAAAATCACTCTAAATTCCAGAAACATCCCAAATAATTACTGAAATTTTCTCAAAACCCTACCAAATTCCAAAAACATCCCACAAAATCTTGACAACTTTGAACAAAATCTAAGAAATATCCATCAAAATTCTTCATGTCTCCTCAAAATCCTACAAAATTCTACAAAAATCACACAAAATTCCAGAAACATCCCACAAAATTCACAAAATCTTCTCAAAACCCTACCAAATTCCTGAAATAACCCACAAAATCTTGACAACTTTCCACACAATCTCAGAAAAATCCCTCAAATTCCAACATGTCTCCTCAAAATTCCCAAATAATTCCAGATACATCGGACAAAATTCCCGAAATCTTCTCAAAACCCTACCAAATTCAAGAAACATCTCACAAGATCTTGACAACTTTCCACACAATCTCGGAAAAATCCCACAATATTCTTCAAGTCAACTCATTGTCCTTCAAAATTCCAGAAACATTCTACAAAATCTTGAACAACTTTCCACGTAATCTAGGAAAAAACCCGCAAAATTCTTCATGTATCCTCAAAATCCTTCAAAGTTCTACAAAAACCCCACAAAATTCCAGAAACATCCAACAAAATTTAAAAAATTGTCACAAAACCCTACAGAATTCCTGAAACATCCCACAAAATCTTGACAACTATCCATACAATCTCAGAAAAATCCATCAAAATTCTTCAACTTAACTCAATATCCCACAAAATTCCTAAAACATCCCTCAAAATTCCCAAAATCATCTCAAAACCCTCCCAAATCCCAGAAACATCCCACAAAATTCCCAAAATCTTCTCAAAACCCTACCAAATTCCAAAAACATGCCATAAAATCTCTACAACTTTCCACACAATATAGGAAAAATCCATCAAAATTCTTCAAGCCAACTCAATATCCCATAAAATTCCAGAAACAACCCACAAAATTCCCCAAATCATCTCAAAATCCAACAGAATTCCTGAAACGTCCCACAAAATCTTGACAACTTTCCACACAATTTAGGAAAAATCCCTCAAAATTTTTCATGTCTCCTCAAAATTCCCAAATAATTCCAGAAACATCCAACAAAATTCCCAAAATCTTCTCAAAACCCCACCAATATCTAGAAACCTCCTAGCAAATCTTGACAACATTCAACACACTCTAGGAAAAATCTACCAAAATTCTTCAAGTCAACTGAATGTCCCTCAAAATTCGAGAAACATCCTATGAAATCTTGACAACTTTCCACACAATCTCAGAAAAATCCATCAAATTCCAACATGTCTCCTCAAAATTCCCAAATAATTCCAGAAACACCTGGCAAAATTCCCGAAATCTTCTCAAAACCCTACCAAATTCCAGAAATATCCCACAAATTCTACACAACTTTCCACAAAATTTAGGAAAAATCCCTCTAAATTCTTCAGGTCTCCTTAAAATTCCCAAATAATTCCAAAAACATCCCACAAAATTCCCAAAATCTTCTCAAAACACAACCAAATTCCAAAAACACCCCCAAAAATCTTGAAAACTTCGAACAAAATCTAGGAAATATCCATCAAAATTCTTCATGTCTCCTCAAAATCCCAAACAATTCTACAAAAATCCCTCAAAATTCCTAAAACATCCCACAAAATTCTATGAATCTTCTGAAAACCCTACCAAATTCCAGTAATAACCCAAAAAATCTTGACAACTTTCCACACAATCTAGGAAAAATCTCACAAAATTCTTCATGTCTCCTCAAAATTCCCAAATAATTCCAGAAATATCCGACACAATTCCCGAAATCTTCTCAAAACCCTACCAGCTTCCAGAAACATCCCACAAAATCTTGACAACTTTCCACACAATCTTGTAAAAATCCATCAAAATTCTTCATGTCTCCACAATATCTACAAAAATTCCAGAAACACCTCATAAAATCCCCGAAATCTTCTCAAACCCCTAACAAATTCCAGAAACATCCCACAAAATTCCATAAATCTTCTCAAAACCCTACCAAATTTTAGAAACATTCCACAAAATTCCCTAAATCTTCGCAAAACCCTTCGAAATTCCCGTCATAGCCCACAAAATCTTGAGAACTTTCCACACAATCTAGGACAAATCCATCAAAATTCTTCGTGTCGCCTCAAAATCCCAAAAAATTCTAGAAAATTCCCACAAAATTCCCAAAATCTTCTCAGAACCCTTCCAAATTCGAAAAACATTCCACAAAATTTGGACACCTTTCCACACAATTTAGGATAAATCCCTCAAAATTCTTCATATCTCTTCAATATCCCCAAAAAATATTCCACAAAATTCCCTCAAAATTCCTGAAATATCCCACAAAATTCGCGAAATCTCCTCAAAACTCTTCGAAATTTCAGTAACATCCCACAAAATCTTGACAAATTTCCACACAATCTACGAAAAATCCGTCAAAACTCTTCATGTCTCCTCAAAAATCCCTCAAAATTCTAAAAAAACCCAAAGAAATTCTGGAAAAATCCCTCAAAAATTCCCAAAATCTTCTCCAAACCCTACCAAATTGTAGAAATATCCCACAAAATCTTGAAAACTTTCCACACAATCTAGGAAAAATCCATCAAAATTCTTCAGGTCTCCTCAAAATTCCCAAATAATTCCTGAAACATCCCACAAAATCCCCGAAATCTTCTCAAAACCCTACCAAATTCCAAAAACATCCCACAAAATCTTGAAAACTTTCCACACAATCTCAGAAAAATCCATCAAAATTCTTCGGCATAACTAAATATCCCAAAAAATTCCAGAAACATCCTGCAAAATTCCCAAAATCTTCTCAAAACCCTACCAAATTCCAGAAACTTCCTACAAAATTGGGAAAACTTTTCAACACAATCTAGGAAAAATCACTCAAAATTCTTCATGTCTCTTCAAAATTAAACAAAAATCCCACAAAATTGGAGAAAAATCCCACAAAATTCCCAAAATCTTTTCAAAACCCTACCAAATTACAGAAACATCCCACAAAATCTTGAGCACTTTCCGCACAATCTAGGGTAAATCCCTCAAAATTCTTCATGTCTCCTCAAAATTCAACAAAAATCCCACAAAATTCCAGAAACATCCCACAAAATTCTATGAATCGTCTCAAAACCCTACCAAATTCCAGAAATATGCAACAAAATTGTGTCAAGTTTACCCACAATCTAGGAAAAATCCATCAAAATTCTTCAAGTAAATTCAATATCCCACAAAATTCCAGAAACATCCCACAAAATTACAGAAATCTTCTCCAAACCCTTCCAAATTCCAGAAACATCCCACAAAATCTTGACAACTTTCCACACAATCTCAGAAAAATCTATGAAAATTCTTCATGTCTCCTAAAAATCAAAAAAAATTCCACAAAAAATCCCAGAAAGTTCTTGAAACATCCCACAAAATTACAGAAATCTTATCCAAACCCTTCCATATTCCAGAAACATCCCACAAAATCTTGAGAACTTTCCACATAATCTCGGAAAAATCCCTCAAAATTTTTTATGTCTCCTCAAAATCCCTCAAAATTCCACAAAATTACATGAAATTCCAGAAAGATCCCACAAAATTCCCGAAATTTTCTCAAAACGCTACCAAATTCAAGAAACATCCCACAAAATCTTGACAACTTTCCCCACAATCTAGGAAAAACTCCATCAAAATTCTTCATGTCTCCTCAAAATCCCTCAAAATTCCACAAAGATCCCTCAAAATTCCAGATACATCCCACAAAATCTTGACAACTTCCCCCACAAATTAGGAAAAATGCATCAAAATTCATCAAGTCATGTCAATATTTCACAAAATTCTACAGAAATCTCACAGAATTCCAGAAACATCCCACAAAATCTCCACAAATTGACACAAAATAAGAAAAATCCCTCAAAATTGTTCAAGTCTCCTCAGTATCCCAGAACATTGCAAAGAAATGCCACTAAATTCCAGGTAAATCTTGCAAAATTATTAAAATTTTTTCAAATACCCACGAAAATCCCACAAAATTTCTCAAACATCCCACAAATTGTGATAAACCTTGTGAAAACGCAACAAAATTCCAGAAGCATCACACAAAATTCCCAAAATCTTCTCAAAACTCTTCGAAATTCCAGAAACATCCCACAAAATCTCAACAACTTTCCACACAATCTCGGAAAAATCCATCAAAATGCCTTAAAATCCCACAAAAATATTCCACAAAATTCCCGAAACATCCCACAAAATCTTGAGAACTTTCCACACAGTCTAGGAAAAATCCATCAAAATTCTTCATGTCTCCTCAATATCCCACAAAATTCCTAAAACATCCCCCTAAATTCTCAAAATCTTCTCAAAACCCTACCAAATTCGAGAAACATCCCACAAAATCTTGACAACTTTCCACACAAACTAGGGAAAATCCATCAAAATTCTTCATGTCTAGTCAATATCTCCAAAAATTTTACAAAATTCCCAAAAAATTCCCAAAATCTTCTCAAAACCCTACCAGCTTCCAGAAACATCCCACAAAATCTTGACAACTTTCCACACAATCTAGGAAAAATCCATCAAGATGCCTTAAAATTCCAAAAAAGTCCCACAAAATTCCAGAAACATCCCACAAAATCTTGACAACTTTCCACACAATCTAGGAAAAATCCATCAAAATTCTTCATATCTCCTAAAAATCAAAAAAAATTCCACAAAAAATTCCCACAAAATTCCAGAAACATCCCACAAAATCTTAAGAACTTTCCACATAATCTCTGAAAACTCCCTCAAAATTCTTCAGGTTGCCTCAAAATCCTTCAAAATTCCACAAAATTCCATGAAATTCCAGAAAGATCCCACAAAATTCTCGAAATTTTCTCAAAACGCTACCAAATTCAAGAAACATCCCACAAAATCTTGACAATTTTCCATACAGTCTAGGAAAAAGCCATCAAAATTCTTCATGTCTCTTCAAAATCCCTCAAAATTCCACAAAGATCCCACTAAATTCCCGAAACATCCCACAAAATTCTATGAATCTTCTCAAAACCCTACCAAATTCCAGAAACATCCCACAAAATTCCCAAAATTTTCTCAAAACCCTTCAAAATTCCAGTAACATCTCGCAAAACCTTGACAACTTTCCACACAGTCTAGGAAAAATCCATCTAAATTCTTCATGTCTCCTCAAAATCCCTAAAAATTCCACAAAGTTCCCACAAAATTCCAGAAACATACCACAAAATTCCCAAAATCTTCTCAAAACCCTACCAAATTCTAGAAACATCCCACAAAATCTCTACAACTTTCCACACAATCTAGGAAAAATCTCACAAAATTCCTTATGTCTACTCCATATCCAAAAATATTCCACAAAATTCCTGAAACATCCCACAAAATTCCCAAAATTTTCTCAAAACCCTTCGAAATTCCAGTAACATCCCGCAAAACCTTGACAACTTTCCACACAGTCTCGGAAAAATCCATCTAAATTCTTCATGTCTCATCAAAATCCCTCAAAATTCCACAAAGATCCCACAAAATTCCAGAAACATCCCACAAAATACTATGAATCGTCTCAAAACACTACCATATGAAATAAACATCCCACAAAATCTCGACAACTTTCCACACAATCTAGGAAAAATCTCACAAAATTCCTTATGTCTACTCCATATCCAAAAATATTCCACAAAATTCCTGAAACATCCCACAAAATTGCCAAAATTTTCTCAAAACCCTTCGAAATTCCAGTAACATCCCGCAAAACCTTGACAACTTTCCACACAGTCTAGGAAAAATCAATCAAAATTTTTCATGTCTCATCATTATCCCTCAAAACTCCACAAAATTCCCACAAAATTCCAGAAACATCCCACAAAATTCGTGAAATCTTCTCAAAACCCTAACAAATTCCAGAAACATCCCACAAAATCTCGACAACTTTCCACACAATCTAGTAAAAATCCGTCAAAATTCTTCAGGTCGCTTCAAAATTCCTCAAAATTCCACAAAAATCCAACATAATTCCAGAAACATCCCACAAAATTTGTGAAATCTTCTCAAAACCCTACCATATTCTAGAAACATCCCACAAAATCTTGCGAACTTCCCACATAATCTCGGAAACATCCCTCAAAATTCTTCAGGTCGCCTCAAAATTCCTCAAAATTCCACAAAAATCCCTCAAAATTCCAGATACATCCCACAAAATCTTGACAACTTCCCCCACAAATTAGGAAAAATGCATCAAAATTCATCAAGTCATGTCAATATTTCACAAAATTCTACAGAAATCCCACAGAATTCCGGAAACATCCCACAAAATCTCCACAAATTGACACAAAATAAAAAAAATCCCTCAAAATTGTTCAAGTCTCCTCAGTATCCCAGAACATTGCAAAGAAATGCCACTAAATTCCAGGTAAATCTTGCAAAATTATTAAAATTTTTTCAAATACCCACGAAAATCCCACAAAATTTCTCAAACATCCCACAAATTGTGATAAACCTTGTGAAAACGCAACAAAATTCCAGAAGCATCACACAAAATTCCCAAAATCTTCTCAAAACTCTTCGAAATTCCAGAAACATCCCACAAAATCTCAACAACTTTCCACACAATCTCGGAAAAATCCATCAAAATGCCTTAAAATCCCACAAAAATATTCCACAAAATTCCCGAAACATCCCACAAAATCTTGAGAACTTTCCACACAGTCTAGGAAAAATCCATCAAAATTCTTCATGTCTCCTCAAAATCCCTCAAAATTCCACAGTGTTCCCACAAAATTCCAGAAATATCCCACAAAATTCTATGAATCTTCTCAAAACCCTACCAAATTCTAGAAACATCCCACAAAATCTCTACAACTTTCCACACAATCTAGGAAAAATCTCACAAAATTCATTATGTCTACTCCATATCCAAAAAAATTCCACAAAATTCCCGAAACATCCCACACAATTCACAAAATCCTCTCGAAACCCTAACAAATTCCAGAAACATCCCACAAAAATCTCGACAACTTTCCACACAATCTAGTAAAAATCCGTCAAAATTCTTCATGTCTCCTCAATATCCCACAAAATTCCTAAAACATCCCCCTAAATTCTCAAAATCTTCTCAAAACCCTACCAAATTCGAGAAACATCCCACAAAATCTTGACAACTTTCCACACAAACTAGGGAAAATCCATCAAAATTCTTCATGTCTAGTCAATATCCCCCAAAACTTTACAAAATTCCCAAAAAATTCCCAAAATCTTCTCAAAACCCTACCAGCTTCCAGAAACATCCCACAAAATCTTGACAACTTTCCACACAATCTAGGAAAAATCCATCAAAATTCTTCATATCTCCTAAAAATAAAAAAAAATTCCACAAAAAATTCCCACAAAATTCCAGAAACATCCCACAAAATCTTAAGAACTTTCCACATAATCTCTGAAAACTCCCTCAAAATTCTTCAGGTTGCCTCAAAATCCTTCAAAATTCCCACAAAATTACATGAAATTCCAGAAAGATCCCACAAAATTCTCGAAATTTTCTCAAAACGCTACCAAATTCAAGAAACATCCCACAAAATCTTGACAATTTTCCACACAGTCTAGGGAGAAGCCATCAAAATTCTTCATGTCTCTTCAAAATCCCTCAAAATTCCACAGTGTTCCCACAAAATTCCAGAAACATCCCACAAAATTCTATGAATCTTCTCAAAACCCTACCAAATTCCAGAAACATCCCACAAAATCCCTACAATTTTCCACACAATCTAGGAAAAATCTCACAAAATTCCTTATGTCTACTCCATATCCAAAAAAATTCCACAAAATTCCAGAAACATCCCACAAAATTGCCAAAATTTTCTCAAAACCCTTCGAAATTCCAGTAACATCCCGCAAAACCTTGACAACTTTCCACACAGTCTCGGAAAAATCCATCTAAATTCTTCATGTCTCCTCAAAATCCCTCAAAATTCCACAAAGTTCCCACAAAATTCCAGAAACATCCCACAAAATTCCCAAAATCTTCTCAAAACCCTACCAAATTCTAGAAACATCCCACAAAATCTCTACAACTTTCCACACAATCTAGGAAAAATCTCACAAAATTCCTTATGTCTATACCATATCAAAAAAAATTCCACAAAATTCCAGAAACATCCCACAAAATTCCCAAAATTTTCTCAAAACCCTTCGAAATTCCAGTAACATCCCGCAAAACCTTGACAACTTTCCACACAGTCTAGGAAAAATCAATCAAAATTTTTCATGTCTCATCATCATCCCTCAAAACTCCACAAAATTCCCACAAAATTCAGGAAACATCCCACAAAATTCGTGAAATCTTCTCAAAACCCTATCAAATTCCAGAAACATCCCACAAAATCTTGACAACTTTCCACATAATCTCAGAAAAATCCCTCAAAATTCTTCAGGTCGCTTCAAAATTCCTCAAAATTCCACAAAAATCCAACATAATTCCAGAAACATCCCACAAAATTCGTGAAATCTTCTCAAAACCCTACCATATTCTAGAAACATCCCACAAAATCTTGCGAACTTCCCACATAATCTCGGAAACATCCCTCAAAATTCTTCAGGTCGCCTCAAAATTCCTCAAAATTCCACAAAAATCCCTCAAAATTCCAGATACATCCCACAAAATCTTGACAACTTCCCCCACAAATTAGGAAAAATGCATCAAAATTCATCAAGTCATGTCAATATTTCACAAAATTCTACAGAAATCCCACAGAATTCCAGAAACATCCCACAAAATCTTAAGAACTTTCCACATAATCTCTGAAAACTCCCTCAAAATTCTTCAGGTTGCCTCAAAATCCTTCAAAATTCCCACAAAATTACATGAAATTCCAGAAAGATCCCACAAAATTCTCGAAATTTTCTCAAAACGCTACCAAATTCAAGAAACATCCCACAAAATCTTGACAATTTTCCACACAGTCTAGGGAGAAGCCATCAAAATTCTTCATGTCTCTTCAAAATCCCTCAAAATTCCACAGTGTTCCCACAAAATTCCAGAAACATCCCACAAAATTCCCAAAATCTTCTCAAAACACTACCAAATTCCAGAAACATCCCACAAAATCTCGACAACTTTCCACACAGTCTAGGAAAAATCTCACAAAATTCCTTATGTCTACTCCATATCCAAAAAAATTCCACAAAATTCCCCAAACATCCCACAAAATTGCCAAAATTTTCTCAAAACCCTTCGAAATTCCAGTAACATCCCGCAAAACCTTGACAACTTTCCACACAGTCTCGGAAAAATCCATCTAAATTCTTCATGTCTCCTCAAAATCCCTCAAAATTCCACAAAGTTCCCACAAAATTCCAGAAACATCCCACAAAATTCCCAAAATCTTCTCAAAACCCTACCAAATTCTAGAAACATCCCACAAAATCTCGACAACTTTCCACACAATCTAGGAAAAATCTCACAAAATTCCTTATGTCTACTCCATATCCAAAAAAATTCCACAAAATTCCCGAAACATCCCACAAAATTGCCAAAATTTTCTCAAAACCCTTCGAAATTCCAGTAACATCCCGCAAAACCTTGACAACTTTCCACACAGTCTCGGAAAAATCCATCTAAATTCTTCATGTCTCATCAAAATCCCTCAAAATTCCACAAAGATCCCACAAAATTCCAGAAACATCCCACAAAATTCTATGAATCGTCTCAAAACACTACCATATGAAATAAACATCCCACAAAATCTCTACAATTTTCCACACAATCAAGGAAAAATCTCACAAAATTCCTTATGTCTACTCCATATCCAAAAAAATTCCACAAAATTCCAGAAACATCCCACAAAATTGCCAAAATTTTCTCAAAACCCTTCGAAATTCCAGTAACATCCCGCAAAACCTTGACAACTTTCCACACAGTCTCGGAAAAATCCATCTAAATTCTTCATGTCTCCTCAAAATCCCTCAAAATTCCACAAAGTTCCCACAAAATTCCAGAAACATCCCACAAAATTCTATGAATCGTCTCAAAACCCTACCATATTAAATAAACATCCCACAAAATCTCGACAACTTTCCACACAATCTAGGAAAAATCTCACAAAATTCCTTATGTCTACTCCATATCCAAAAATATTCCACAAAATTCCTGAAACATCCCACAAAATTGCCAAAATTTTCTCAAAACCCTTCGAAATTCCAGTAACATCCCGCAAAACCTTGACAACTTTCCACACAGTCTAGGAAAAATCAATCAAAATTTTTCATGTCTCATCATTATCCCTCAAAACTCCATAAAATTCCCACAAAATTCCAGAAACATCCCACAAAATTCGTGAAATCTTCTCAAAACCCTAACAAATTCCAGAAACATCCCACAAAATCACGACAACTTTCCACACAATCTAGTAAAAATCCGTCAAAATTCTTCAGGTCGCTTCAAAATTCCTCAAAATTCCACAAAAATCCAACATAATTCCAGAAACATCCCACAAAATTCGTGAAATCTTCTCAAAACCCTACCATATTCTAGAAACATCCCACAAAATCTTGCGAACTTCCCACATAATCTCGGAAACATCCCTCAAAATTCTTCAGGTCGCCTCAAAATTCCTCAGAATTCCACAAAAATCCCTCAAAATTCCAGATACATCCCACAAAATCTTGACAACTTCCCCCACAAATTAGGAAAAATGCATCAAAATTCATCAAGTCATGTCAATATTTCACAAAATTCTACAGAAATCCCACAGAATTCCGGAAACATCCCACAAAATCTCCACAAATTGACACAAAATAAAAAAAATCCCTCAAAATTGTTCAAGTCTCCTCAGTATCCCAGAACATTGCAAAGAAATGCCACTAAATTCCAGGTAAATCTTGCAAAATTATTAAAATTTTTTCAAATACCCACGCAAATCCCACAAAATTTCTCAAACATCCCACAAATTGTGATAAACCTTGTGAAAATGCAACAAAATTCCAGAAGCATCACACAAAATTCCCAAAATCTTCTCAAAACTCTTCGAAATTCCAGAAACATCCCACAAAATCTCAACAACTTTCCACACAATCTCGGAAAAATCCATCAAAATGCCTTAAAATCCCACAAAAATATTCCACAAAATTCCCGAAACATCCCACAAAATCTTGAGAACTTTCCACACAGTCTAGGAAAAATCCATCAAAATTCTTCATGTCTCCTCAAAATCCCTCAAAATTCCACAGTGTTCCCACAAAATTCCAGAAACATCCCACAAAATTCTATGAATCTTCTCAAAACCCTACCAAATTCTAGAAACATCCCACAAAATCTCTACAACTTTCCACACAATCTAGGAAAAATCTCACAAAATTCATTATGTCTACTCCATATCCAAAAAAATTCCACAAAATTCCAGAAACATCCCACAAAAATCTCGACAACTTTCCACACAATCTAGTAAAAATCCGTCAAAATTCTTCATGTCTCCTCAATATCCCACAAAATTCCTAAAACATCCCCCTAAATTCTCAAAATCTTCTCAAAACCCTACCAAATTCGAGAAACATCCCACAAAATCTTGACAACTTTCCACACAAACTAGGGAAAATCCATCAAAATTCTTCATGTCTAGTCAATATCCCCCAAAACTTTACAAAATTCCCAAAAAATTCCCAAAATCTTCTCAAAACGCTACCAGCTTCCAGAAACATCCCACAAAATCTTGACAACTTTCCACACAATCTAGGAAAAATCCATCAAAATTCTTCATATCTCCTAAAAATAAAAAAAAATTCCACAAAAAATTCCCACAAAATTCCAGAAACATCCCACAAAATCTTAAGAACTTTCCACATAATCTCTGAAAACTCCCTCAAAATTCTTCAGGTTGCCTCAAAATCCTTCAAAATTCCCACAAAATTACATGAAATTCCAGAAAGATCCCACAAAATTCTCGAAATTTTCTCAAAACGCTACCAAATTCAAGAAACATCCCACAAAATCTTGACAATTTTCCACACAGTCTAGGGAGAAGCCATCAAAATTCTTCATGTCTCTTCAAAATCCCTCAAAATTCCACAGTGTTCCCACAAAATTCCAGAAACATCCCACAAAATTCCCAAAATCTTCTCAAAACCCTACCAAATTCCAGAAACATCCCACAAAATCCCTACAATTTTCCACACAATCTAGGAAAAATCTCACAAAATTCCTTATGTCTACTCCATATCCAAAAAAATTCCACAAAATTCCAGAAACATCCCACAAAATTGCCAAAATTTTCTCAAAACCCTTCGAAATTCCAGTAACATCCCGCAAAACCTTGACAACTTTCCACACAGTCTCGGAAAAATCCATCTAAATTCTTCATGTCTCCTCAAAATCCCTCAAAATTCCACAAAGTTCCCACAAAATTCCAGAAACATCCCACAAAATTCCCAAAATCGTCTCAAAACCCTACCATATTAAATAAACATCCCACAAAATCTCGACAACTTTCCACACAATCTAGGAAAAATCTCACAAAATTCCTTATGTCTACTCCATATCCAAAAAAATTCCACAAAATTCCCGAAACATCCCACAAAATTCCCAAAATTTTCTCAAAACCCTTCGAAATTCCAGTAACATCCCGCAAAACCTTGACAACTTTCCACACAGTCTAGGAAAAATCAATCAAAATTTTTCATGTCTCATCATCATCCCTCAAAACTCCACAAAATTCCCACAAAATTCCGGAAACATCCCACAAAATTCGTGAAATCTTCTCAAAACCCTATCAAATTCCAGAAACATCCCACAAAATCTTGACAACTTTCCACATAATCTCAGAAAAATCCCTCAAAATTCTTCAGGTCGCTTCAAAATTCCTCAAAATTCCACAAAAATCCAACATAATTCCAGAAACATCCCACAAAATTCGTGAAATCTTCTCAAAACCCTACCATATTCTAGAAACATCCCACAAAATCTTGCGAACTTCCCACATAATCTCGGAAACATCCCTCAAAATTCTTCAGGTCGCCTCAAAATTCCTCAAAATTCCACAAAAATCCCTCAAAATTCCAGATACATCCCACAAAATCTTGACAACTTCCCCCACAAATTAGGAAAAATGCATCAAAATTCATCAAGTCATGTCAATATTTCACAAAATTCTACAGAAATCCCACAGAATTCCGGAAACATCCCACAAAATCTCCACAAATTGACACAAAATAAAAAAAATCCCTCAAAATTGTTCAAGTCTCCTCAGTATCCCAGAACATTGCAAAGAAATGCCACTAAATTCCAGGTAAATCTTGCAAAATTATTAAAATTTTTTCAAATACCCACGAAAATCCCACAAAATTTCTCAAACATCCCACAAATTGTGATAAACCTTGTGAAAACGCAACAAAATTCCAGAAGCATCACACAAAATTCCCAAAATCTTCTCAAAACTCTTCGAAATTCCAGAAACATCCCACAAAATCTCAACAACTTTCCACACAATCTCGGAAAAATCCATCAAAATGCCTTAAAATCCCACAAAAATATTCCACAAAATTCCCGAAACATCCCACAAAATCTTGAGAACTTTCCACACAGTCTAGGAAAAATCCATCAAAATTCTTCATGTCTCCTCAAAATCCCTCAAAATTCCACAGTGTTCCCACAAAATTCCAGAAACATCCCACAAAATTCTATGAATCTTCTCAAAACCCTACCAAATTCTAGAAACATCCCACAAAATCTCTACAACTTTCCACACAATCTAGGAAAAATATCACAAAATTCATTATGTCTACTCCATATCCAAAAAAATTCCACAAAATTCCAGAAACATCCCACAAAAATCTCGACAACTTTCCACACAATCTAGTAAAAATCCGTCAAAATTCTTCATGTCTCCTCAATATCCCACAAAATTCCTAAAACATCCCCCTAAATTCTCAAAATCTTCTCAAAACCCTACCAAATTCGAGAAACATCCCACAAAATCTTGACAACTTTCCACACAAACTAGGGAAAATCCATCAAAATTCTTCATGTCTAGTCAATATCCCCCAAAACTTTACAAAATTCCCAAAAAATTCCCAAAATCTTCTCAAAACCCTACCAGCTTCCAGAAACATCCCACAAAATCTTGACAACTTTCCACACAATCTAGGAAAAATCCATCAAAATTCTTCATATCTCCTAAAAATAAAAAAAAATTCCACAAAAAATTCCCACAAAATTCCAGAAACATCCCACAAAATCTTAAGAACTTTCCACATAATCTCTGAAAACTCCCTCAAAATTCTTCAGGTTGCCTCAAAATCCTTCAAAATTCCCACAAAATTACATGAAATTCCAGAAAGATCCCACAAAATTCTCGAAATTTTCTCAAAACGCTACCAAATTCAAGAAACATCCCACAAAATCTTGACAATTTTCCACACAGTCTAGGGAGAAGCCATCAAAATTCTTCATGTCTCTTCAAAATCCCTCAAAATTCCACAGTGTTCCCACAAAATTCCAGAAACATCCCACAAAATTCCCAAAATCTTCTCAAAACCCTACCAAATTCCAGAAACATCCCACAAAATCCCTACAATTTTCCACACAATCTAGGAAAAATCTCACAAAATTCCTTATGTCTACTCCATATCCAAAAAAATTCCACAAAATTCCAGAAACATCCCACAAAATTGCCAAAATTTTCTCAAAACCCTTCGAAATTCCAGTAACATCCCGCAAAACCTTGACAACTTTCCACACAGTCTCGGAAAAATCCATCTAAATTCTTCATGTCTCCTCAAAATCCCTCAAAATTCCACAAAGTTCCCACAAAATTCCAGAAACATCCCACAAAATTCCCAAAATCTTCTCAAAACCCTACCAAATTCTAGAAACATCCCACAAAATCTCGACAACTTTCCACACAATCTAGGAAAAATCTCACAAAATTCCTTATGTCTACTCCATATCCAAAAAAATTCCACAAAATTCCCGAAACATCCCACAAAATTGCCAAAATTTTCTCAAAACCCTTCGAAATTCCAGTAACATCCCGCAAAACCTTGACAACTTTCCACACAGTCTAGGAAAAATCAATCAAAATTTTTCATGTCTCATCATCATCCCTCAAAACTCCACAAAATTCCCACAAAATTCCGGAAACATCCCACAAAATTCGTGAAATCTTCTCAAAACCCTATCAAATTCCAGAAACATCCCACAAAATCTTGACAACTTTCCACATAATCTCAGAAAAATCCCTCAAAATTCTTCAGGTCGCTTCAAAATTCCTCAAAATTCCACAAAAATCCAACATAATTCCAGAAACATCCCACAAAATTCGTGAAATCTTCTCAAAACCCTACCATATTCTAGAAACATCCCACAAAATCTTGCGAACTTCCCACATAATCTCGGAAACATCCCTCAAAATTCTTCAGGTCGCCTCAAAATTCCTCAAAATTCCACAAAAATCCCTCAAAATTCCAGATACATCCCACAAAATCTTGACAACTTCCCCCACAAATTAGGAAAAATGCATCAAAATTCATCAAGTCATGTCAATATTTCACAAAATTCTACAGAAATCCCACAGAATTCCAGAAACATCCCACAAAATCTTAAGAACTTTCCACATAATCTCTGAAAACTCCCTCAAAATTCTTCAGGTTGCCTCAAAATCCTTCAAAATTCCCACAAAATTACATGAAATTCCAGAAAGATCCCACAAAATTCTCGAAATTTTCTCAAAACGCTACCAAATTCAAGAAACATCCCACAAAATCTTGACAATTTTCCACACAGTCTAGGGAGAAGCCATCAAAATTCTTCATGTCTCTTCAAAATCCCTCAAAATTCCACAGTGTTCCCACAAAATTCCAGAAACATCCCACAAAATCTCGACAACTTTCCACACAGTCTAGGAAAAATCTCACAAAATTCCTTATGTCTACTCCATATCCAAAAAAATTCCACAAAATTCCCGAAACATCCCACAAAATTCCCAAAATTTTCTCAAAACCCTTCGAAATTCCAGTAACATCCCGCAAAACCTTGACAACTTTCCACACAGTGCCGGAAAAAACCATCTAAATTCTTCATGTCTCCTCAAAATCCCTCAAAATTCCACAAAGTTCCCACAAAATTCCAGAAACATCCCACAAAATTCCCAAAATCTTCTCAAAACCCTACCAAATTCCAGAAACATCCCACAAAATCTCGACAACTTTCCACACAGTCTAGGAAAAATCTCACAAAATTCCTTATGTCTACTCCATATCCAAAAAAATTCCACAAAATTCCTGAAACATCCCACAAAATTCCCAAAATTTTCTCAAAACCCTTCGAAATTCCAGTAACATCCCGCAAAACCTTGACAACTTTCCACACAGTCTCGGAAAAATCCATCTAAATTCTTCATGTCTCCTCAAAATCCCTCAAAATTCCACAAAGTTCCCACAAAATTCCAGAAACATCCCACAAAATTCTATGAATCTTCTCAAAACCCTACCAAATTCTAGAAACATCCCACAAAATCTCGACAACTTTCCACACAGTCTCGGAAAAATCCATCTAAATTCTTCATGTCTCATCAAAATCCCTTAAAATTCCACAAAGATCCCACAAAATTCCAGAAACATCCCACAAAATTCTATGAATCGTCTCAAAACACTACCATATGAAATAAACATCCCACAAAATCTCTACAATTTTCCACACAATCAAGGAAAAATCTCACAAAATTCCTTATGTCTACTCCATATCCAAAAAAATTCCACAAAATTCCAGAAACATCCCACAAAATTGCCAAAATTTTCTCAAAACCCTTCGAAATTCCAGTAACATCCCGCAAAACCTTGACAACTTTCCACACAGTCTCGGAAAAATCCATCTAAATTCTTCATGTCTCCTCAAAATCCCTCAAAATTCCACAAAGTTCCCACAAAATTCCAGAAACATCCCACAAAATTCTATGAATCGTCTCAAAACCCTACCATATTAAATAAACATCCCACAAAATCTCGACAACTTTCCACACAATCTAGGAAAAATCTCACAAAATTCCTTATGTCTACTCCATATCCAAAAAAATTCCACAAAATTCCCGAAACATCCCACAAAATTCCCAAAATTTTCTCAAAACCCTTCGAAATTCCAGTAACATCCCGCAAAACCTTGACAACTTTCCACACAGTCTAGGAAAAATCAATCAACATTTTTCATGTCTCATCATCATCCCTCAAAACTCCACAAAATTCCCACAAAATTCCAGAAACATCCCACAAAATTCGTGAAATCTTCTCAAAACCCTAACAAATTCCAGAAACATCCCACAAAATCTTGACAACTTTCCACATAATCTCAGAAAAATCCGTCAAAATTCTTCAGGTCGCTTCAAAATTCCTCAAAATTCCACAAAAATCCAACATAATTCCAGAAACATCCCACAAAATTTGTGAAATCTTCTCAAAACCCTACCATATTCTAGAAACATCCCACAAAATCTTGCGAACTTCCAGCATAATCTCGGAAAAATCCCTCAAAATTCTTCAGGTCGCTTCAAAATTCCTCAAAATGCCACAAAAATCCCTCAAAATTCCAGATACATCCCACAAAATCTTGACAACTTCCCCCACAAATTAGGAAAAATGCATCAAAATTCATCAAGTCATGTCAATATTTCACAAAATTCTACAGAAATCCCACAGAATTCCAGAAACATCCCACAAAATCTCCACAAATTGACACAAAATAAGAAAAATCCCTCAAAATTGTTCAAGTCTCCTCAGTATCCCAGAACATTGCAAAGAAATGCCACTAAATTCCAGGTAAATCTTGCAAAATTATTAAAATTTTTTCAAATACCCACGAAAATCCCACAAAATTTCTTAAACATCCCACTAATTGTGATAAACCTTGTGAAAACGCAACAAAATTCCAGAAGCATCACACAAAATTCCCAAAATCTTCTCAAAACTCTTCAAAATTCCAGAAACATCCCACAAAATCTCAACAACTTTCCACACAATCTCGGAAAAATCCATCAAAATGCCTTAAAATCCCACAAAAATAACACAAAATTCCCGAAACATCCCACAAAATCTTGAGAACTTTCCACACAGTCTAGGAAAATTCCATCAAAATTCTTCATGTCTCCTCAAAATCCCTCAAAATTCCACAGTGTTCCCACAAAATTCCAGAAACATCCCACAAAATTCTATGAATCTTCTCAAAACCCTACCAAATTCTAGAAACATCCCACAAAATCTCTACAACTTTCCACACAATCTAGGAAAAATCTCACAAAATTCCTTATGTCTACTCCATATCCAAAAAAATTCCACAAAATTCCCGAAACATCCCACACAATTCACAAAATCCTCTCGAAACCCTAACAAATTCCAGAAACATCCCACAAAATCTCGACAACTTTCCACACAATCTAGTAAAAATCCGTCAAAATTCTTCATGTCTCCTCAATATCCCACAAAATTCCTAAAACATCCCCCTAAATTCTCAAAATCTTCTCAAAACCCTACCAAATTCGAGAAACATCCCACAAAATCTTGACAACTTTCCACACAAACTAGGGAAAATCCATCAAAATTATTCATGTCTAGTCAATCTCCCCCAAAACTTTACAAAATTCCCAAAAAATTCCCAAAATCTTCTCAAAACCCTACCAGCTTCCAGAAACATCCCACAAAATCTTGACAACTTTCCACACAATCTAGGAAAAATCCATCAAAATTCTTCATATCTCCTAAAAATAAAAAAAAATTCCACAAAAAATTCCCACAAAATTCCAGAAACATCCCACAAAATCTTAAGAACTTTCCACATAATCTCTGAAAACTCCCTCAAAATTCTTCAGGTTGCCTCAAAATCCTTCAAAATTCCACAAAATTACATGAAATTCCAGAAAGATCCCACAAAATTCTCGAAATTTTCTCAAAACGCTACCAAATTCAAGAAACATCCCACAAAATCTTGACAATTTTCCACACAGTCTAGGGAGAAGCCATCAAAATTCTTCATGTCTCTTCAAAATCCCTCAAAATTCCACAAAGATCCCACAAAATTCCAGAAACATCCCACAAAATTCTATGAATCTTCTCAAAACCCTACCAAATTCCAGAAACATCCCACAAAATCCCTACAATTTTCCACACAATCTAGGAAAAATCTCACAAAATTCCTTATGTCTACTCCATATCCAAAAAAATTCCACAAAATTCCCGAAACATCCCACAAAATTCCCAAAATTTTCTCAAAACCCTTCGAAATTCCAGTAACATCCCGCAAAACCTTGACAACTTTCCACACAGTCTCGGAAAAATCCATCTAAATTCTTCATGTCTCCTCAAAATCCCTCAAAATTCCACAAAGTTCCCACAAAATTCCAGAAACATCCCACAAAATTCTATGAATCTTCTCAAACCCCTACCAAATTCTAGAAACATCCCACAAAATCTCTACAACTTTTCACACAATCTAGGAAAAATCTCACAAAATTCCTTATGTCTACTCCATATCCAAAAAAATTCCACAAAATTCCCGAAACTTCCCACAAAATTGCCAAAATTTTCTCAAAACCCTTCGAAATTCCAGTAACATCCCGCAAAACCTTGACAACTTTCCACACAGTCTAGGAAAAATCAATCAAAATTTCTCATGTCTCATCATCATCCCTCAAAACTCCACAAAATTCCCACAAAATTCCAGAAACATCCCACAAAATTCGTGAAATCTTCTCAAAACCCTAACAAATTCCAGAAACATCCCACAAAATCTTGACAACTTTCCACATAATCTCAGAAAAATCCCTCAAAATTCTTCAGGTCGCTTCAAAATTCCTCAAAATTCCACAAAAATCCAACATAATTCCAGAAACATCCCACAAAATTTGTGAAATCTTCTCAAAACCCTACCATATTCTAGAAACATCCCACAAAATCTTGCGAACTTCCCACATAATCTCGGAAAAATCCCTCAAAATTCTTCAGGTCGCCTCAAAATTCCTCAAAATTCCACAAAAATCCCTCAAAATTCCAGATACATCCCACAAAATCTTGACAACTTCCCCCACAAATTAGGAAAAATGCATCAAAATTCATCAAGTCATGTCAATATTTCACAAAATTCTACAGAAATCCCACAGAATTCCAGAAACATCCCACAAAATCTCCACAAATTGACACAAAATAAGAAAAATCCCTCAAAATTGTTCAAGTCTCCTCAGTATCCCAGAACATTGCAAAGAAATGCCACTAAATTCCAGGTAAAACTTGCAAAATTATTAAAATTTTTTCAAATACCCACGAAAATCCCACAAAATTTCTCAAACATCCCACAAATTGTGATAAACCTTGTGAAAACGCAACAAAATTCCAGAAGCATCACACAAAATTCCCAAAATCTTCTCAAAACTCTTCGAAATTCCAGAAACATCCCACAAAACCTCAACAACTTTCCACACAATCTCGGAAAAATCCATCAAAATGCCTTAAAATCCCACAAAAATAACACAAAATTCCCGAAACATCCCACAAAATCTTGAGAACTTTCCACACAGTCTAGTAAAAATCCATCAAAATTCTTCATGTCTCCTCAATATCCCACAAAATTCCTAAAACATCCCCCTAAATTCTCAAAATCTTCTCAAAACCCTACCAAATTCGAGAAACATCCCACAAAATCTTGACAACTTTCCACACAATCTAGGAAAAATCCATCAAAATTCTTCATATCTCCTAAAAATAAAAAAAAATTCCACAAAAAATTCCCACAAAATTCCAGAAACGTCCCACAAAATCTTAAGAACTTTCCACATAATCTCTGAAAACTCCCTCAAATATTCAGGTTGCCTCAAAATCCTTCAAAATTCCACAAAATTACATGAAATTCCAGAAAGATCCCACAAAATTCTCGAAATTTTCTCAAAACGCTACCAAATTCAAGAAGCATCCCACAAAATCTTGACAATTTTCCACACAGTCTAGGGAGAAGCCATCAAAATTCTTCATGTCTCTTCAAAATCCCTCAAAATTCCACAAAGATCCCACAAAATTCCAGAAACATCCCACAAAATTCCCAAAATCTTCTCAAAACCCTACCAAATTCCAGAAACATCCCACAAAATCTCTACAATTTTCCACACAATCTAGGAAAAATCTCACAAAATTCCTTATGTCTACTCCATATCCAAAAAAATTCCACAAAATTCCCGAAACATCCCACAAAATTGCCAAAATTTTCTCAAAACCCTTCGAAATTCCAGTAACATCCCGCAAAACCTTGACAACTTTCCACACAGTCTCGGAAAAATCCATCTAAATTCTTCATGTCTCCTCAAAATCCCTCAAAATTCCACAAAGTTCCCACAAAATTCCAGAAACATCCCACAAAATTCTATGAATCTTCTCAAAACCCTACCAAATTCTAGAAACATCCCACAAAATCTCTACAACTTTCCACACAATCTAGGAAAAATCTCACAAAATTCCTTATGTCTACTCCATATCCAAAAAAATTCCACAAAATTCCCGAAACATCCCACAAAATTGCCAAAATTTTCTCAAAACCCTTCGAAATTCCAGTAACATCCCGCAAAACCTTGACAACTTTCCACACAGTCTAGGAAAAATCAATCAAAATTTTTCATGTCTCATCATCATCCCTCAAAACTCCACAAAATTCCCACAAAATTCCAGAAACATCCCACAAAATTCGTGAAATCTTCTCAAAACCCTAACAAATTCCAGAAACATCCCACAAAATCTTGACAACTTTCCACACAATCTAGTAAAAATCCGTCAAAATTCTTCAGGTCGCTTCAAAATTCCTCAAAATTCCACAAAAATCCAACATAATTCCAGAAACATCCCACAAAATTCGTGAAATCTTCTCAAAACCCTACCATATTCTAGAAACATCCCACAAAATCTTGCGAACTTCCCACATAATCTCGGAAACATCCCTCAAAATTCTTCAGGTCGCCTCAAAATTCCTCAAAATTCCACAAAAATCCCTCAAAATTCCAGATACATCCCACAAAATCTTGACAACTTCCCCCACAAATTAGGAAAAATGCATCAAAATTCATCAAGTCATGTCAATATTTCACAAAATTCTACAGAAATCCCACAGAATTCCAGAAACATCCCACAAAATCTCCACAAATTGACACAAAATAAAAAAAATCCCTCAAAATTGTTCAAGTCTCCTCAGTATCCCAGAACATTGCAAAGAAATGCCACTAAATTCCAGGTAAATCTTGCAAAATTATTAAAATTTTTTCAAATACCCACGAAAATCCCACAAAATTTCTCAAACATCCCACAAATTGTGATAAACCTTGTGAAAACGCAACAAAATTCCAGAAGCATCACACAAAATTCCCAAAATCTTCTCAAAACTCTTCGAAATTCCAGAAACATCCCACAAAATCTCAACAACTTTCCACACAATCTCGGAAAAATCCATCAAAATGCCTTAAAATCCCACAAAAATATTCCACAAAATTCCCGAAACATCCCACAAAATCTTGAGAACTTTCCACACAGTCTAGGAAAAATCCATCAAAATTCTTCATGTCTCCTCAAAATCCCTCAAAATTCCACAGTGTTCCCACAAAATTCCAGAAACATCCCACAAAATTCTATGAATCTTCTCAAAACCCTACCAAATTCTAGAAACATCCCAAAAAATCTCTACAACTTTCCACACAATCTAGGAAAAATATCACAAAATTCATTATGTCTACTCCATATCCAAAAAAATTCCACAAAATTCCAGAAACATCCCACAAAAATCTCGACAACTTTCCACACAATCTAGTAAAAATCCGTCAAAATTCTTCATGTCTCCTCAATATCCCACAAAATTCCTAAAACATCCCCCTAAATTCTCAAAATCTTCTCAAAACCCTACCAAATTCGAGAAACATCCCACAAAATCTTGACAACTTTCCACACAAACTAGGGAAAATCCATCAAAATTCTTCATGTCTAGTCAATATCCCCCAAAACTTTACAAAATTCCCAAAAAATTCCCAAAATCTTCTCAAAACCCTACCAGCTTCCAGAAACATCCCACAAAATCTTGACAACTTTCCACACAATCTAGGAAAAATCCATCAAAATTCTTCATATCTCCTAAAAATAAAAAAAAATTCCACAAAAAATTCCCACAAAATTCCAGAAACATCCCACATAATCTTAAGAACTTTCCACATAATCTCTGAAAACTCCCTCAAAATTCTTCAGGTTGCCTCAAAATCCTTCAAAATTCCCACAAAATTACATGAAATTCCAGAAAGATCCCACAAAATTCTCGAAATTTTCTCAAAACGCTACCAAATTCAAGAAACATCCCACAAAATCTTGACAATTTTCCACACAGTCTAGGGAGAAGCCATCAAAATTCTTCATGTCTCTTCAAAATCCCTCAAAATTCCACAGTGTTCCCACAAAATTCCAGAAACATCCCACAAAATTCCCAAAATCTTCTCAAAACCCTACCAAATTCCAGAAACATCCCACAAAATCCCTACAATTTTCCACACAATCTAGGAAAAATCTCACAAAATTCCTTATGTCTACTCCATATCCAAAAAAATTCCACAAAATTCCCGAAACATCCCACAAAATTGCCAAAATTTTCTCAAAACCCTTCGAAATTCCAGTAACATCCCGCAAAACCTTGACAACTTTCCACACAGTCTCGGAAAAATCCATCTAAATTCTTCATGTCTCCTCAAAATCCCTCAAAATTCCACAAAGTTCCCACAAAATTCCAGAAACATCCCACAAAATTCCCAAAATCTTCTCAAAACCCTACCAAATTCTAGAAACATCCCACAAAATCTCTACAACTTTCCACACAATCTAGGAAAAATCTCACAAAATTCCTTATGTCTATACCATATCAAAAAAAATTCCACAAAATTCCAGAAACATCCCACAAAATTCCCAAAATTTTCTCAAAACCCTTCTAAATTCCAGTAACATCCCGCAAAACCTTGACAACTTTCCACACAGTCTAGGAAAAATCAATCAAAATTTCTCATGTCTCATCATCATCCCTCAAAACTCCACAAAATTCCCACAAAATTCCAGAAACATCCCACAAAATTCGTGAAATCTTCTCAAAACCCTATCAAATTCCAGAAACATCCCACAAAATCTTGACAACTTTCCACATAATCTCAGAAAAATCCCTCAAAATTCTTCAGGTCGCTTCAAAATTCCTCAAAATTCCACAAAAATCCAACATAATTCCAGAAACATCCCACAAAATTCGTGAAATCTTCTCAAAACCCTACCATATTCTAGAAACATCCCACAAAATCTTGCGAACTTCCCACATAATCTCGGAAACATCCCTCAAAATTCTTCAGGTCGCCTCAAAATTCCTCAAAATTCCACAAAAATCCCTCAAAATTCCAGATACATCCCACAAAATCTTGACAACTTCCCCCACAAATTAGGAAAAATGCATCAAAATTCATCAAGTCATGTCAATATTTCACAAAATTCTACAGAAATCCCACAGAATTCCAGAAACATCCCACAAAATCTTAAGAACTTTCCACATAATCTCTGAAAACTCCCTCAAAATTCTTCAGGTTGCCTCAAAATCCTTCAAAATTCCCACAAAATTACATGAAATTCCAGAAAGATCCCACAAAATTCTCGAAATTTTCTCAAAACGCTACCAAATTCAAGAAACATCCCACAAAATCTTGACAATTTTCCACACAGTCTAGGGAGAAGCCATCAAAATTCTTCATGTCTCTTCAAAATCCCTCAAAATTCCACAGTGTTCCCACAAAATTCCAGAAACATCCCACAAAATCTCGACAACTTTCCACACAGTCTAGGAAAAATCTCACAAAATTCCTTATGTCTATTCCATATCCAAAAAAATTCCACAAAATTCCCGAAACATCCCACAAAATTCCCAAAATTTTCTCAAAACCCTTCGAAATTCCAGTAACATCCCGCAAAACCTTGACAACTTTCCACACAGTCCCGGAAAAATCCATCTAAATTCTTCATGTCTCTTCAAAATCCCTCAAAATTCCACAAAGTTCCCACAAAATTCCAGAAACATCCCACAAAATTCCCAAAATCTTCTCAAAACCCTACCAAATTCCAGAAACATCCCACAAAATCTCGACAACTTTCCACACAGTCTAGGAAAAATCTCACAAAATTCCTTATGTCTACTCCATATCCAAAAAAATTCCACAAAATTCCCGAAACATCCCACAAAATTGCCAAAATTTTCTCAAAACCCTTCGAAATTCCAGTAACATCCCGCAAAACCTTGACAACTTTCCACACAGTCTCGGAAAAATCCATCTAAATTCTTCATGTCTCCTCAAAATCCCTCAAAATTCCACAAAGTTCCCACAAAATTCCAGAAACATCCCACAAAATTCCCAAAATCTTCTCAAAACCCTACCAAATTCTAGAAACATCCCACAAAATCTCGACAACTTTCCACACAATCTAGGAAAAATCTCACAAAATTCCTTATGTCTACTCCATATCCAAAAAAATTCCACAAAATTCCCGAAACATCCCACAAAATTGCCAAAATTTTCTCAAAACCCTTCGAAATTCCAGTAACATCCCGCAAAACCTTGACAACTTTCCACACAGTCTCGGAAAAATCCATCTAAATTCTTCATGTCTCATCAAAATCCCTCAAAATTCCACAAAGATCCCACAAAATTCCAGAAACATCCCACAAAATTCTATGAATCGTCTCAAAACACTACCATATGAAATAAACATCCCACAAAATCTCTACAATTTTCCACACAATCAAGGAAAAATCTCACAAAATTCCTTATGTCTACTCCATATCCAAAAAAATTCCACAAAATTCCCGAAACATCCCACAAAATTGCCAAAATTTTCTCAAAACCCTTCGAAATTCCAGTAACATCCCGCAAAACCTTGACAACTTTCCACAGTCTCGGAAAAATCCATCTAAATTCTTCATGTCTCCTCAAAATCCCTCAAAATTCCACAAAGTTCCCACAAAATTCCAGAAACATCCCACAAAATTCTATGAATCGTCTCAAAACCCTACCATATTAAATAAACATCCCACAAAATCTCGACAACTTTCCACACAATCTAGGAAAAATCTCACAAAATTCCTTATGTCTACTCCATATCCAAAAAAATTCCACAAAATTCCCGAAACATCCCACAAAATTGCCAAAATTTTCTCAAAACCCTTCGAAATTCCAGTAACATCCCGCAAAACCTTGACAACTTTCCACACAGTCTAGGAAAAATCAATCAACATTTTTCATGTCTCATCATCATCCCTCAAAACTCCACAAAATTCCCACAAAATTCCAGAAACATCCCACAAAATTCGTGAAATCTTCTCAAAACCCTAACAAATTCCAGAAACATCCCACAAAATCTTGACAACTTTCCACATAATCTCAGAAAAATCCGTCAAAATTCTTCAGGTCGCTTCAAAATTCCTCAAAATTCCACAAAAATCCAACATAATTCCAGAAACATCCCACAAAATTTGTGAAATCTTCTCAAAACCCTACCATATTCTAGAAACATCCCACAAAATCTTGCGAACTTCCAGCATAATCTCGGAAAAATCCCTCAAAATTCTTCAGGTCGCTTCAAAATTCCTCAAAATTCTACAAAAATCCCTCAAAATTCCAGATACATCCCACAAAATCTTGACAACTTCCCCCACAAATTAGGAAAAATGCATCAAAATTCATCAAGTCATGTCAATATTTCACAAAATTCTACAGAAATCCCACAGAATTCCAGAAACATCCCACAAAATCTCCACAAATTGACACAAAATAAGAAAAATCCCTCAAAATTGTTCAAGTCTCCTCAGTATCCCAGAACATTGCAAAGAAATGCCACTAAATTCCAGGTAAATCTTGCAAAATTATTATAATTTTTTCAAATACCCACGAAAATCCCACAAAATTTCTTAAACATCCCACTAATTGTGATAAACCTTGTGAAAACGCAACAAAATTCCAGAAGCATCACACAAAATTCCCAAAATCTTCTCAAAACTCTTCAAAATTCCAGAAACATCCCACAAAATCTCAACAACTTTCCACACAATCTCGGAAAAATCCATCAAAATGCCTTAAAATCCCACAAAAATAACACAAAATTCCCGAAACATCCCACAAAATCTTGAGAACTTTCCACACAGTCTAGGAAAATTCCATCAAAATTCTTCATGTCTCCTCAAAATCCCTCAAAATTCCACAGTGTTCCCACAAAATTCCAGAAACATCCCACAAAATTCTATGAATCTTCTCAAAACCCTACCAAATTCTAGAAACATCCCACAAAATCTCTACAACTTTCCACACAATCTAGGAAAAATCTCACAAAATTCCTTATGTCTACTCCATATCCAAAAAAATTCCACAAAATTCCCGAAACATCCCACACAATTCACAAAATCCTCTCGAAACCCTAACAAATTCCAGAAACATCCCACAAAATCTCGACAACTTTCCACACAATCTAGTAAAAATCCGTCAAAATTCTTCATGTCTCCTCAATATCCCACAAAATTCCTAAAACATCCCCCTAAATTCTCAAAATCTTCTCAAAACCCTACCAAATTCGAGAAACATCCCACAAAATCTTGACAACTTTCCACACAAACTAGGGAAAATCCATCAAAATTATTCATGTCTAGTCAATCTCCCCCAAAACTTTACAAAATTCCCAAAAAATTCCCAAAATCTTCTCAAAACCCTACCAGCTTCCAGAAACATCCCACAAAATCTTGACAACTTTCCACACAATCTAGGAAAAATCCATCAAAATTCTTCATATCTCCTAAAAATAAAAAAAAATTCCACAAAAAATTCCCACAAAATTCCAGAAACATCCCACAAAATCTTAAGAACTTTCCACATAATCTCTGAAAACTCCCTCAAAATTCTTCAGGTTGCCTCAAAATCCTTCAAAATTCCACAAAATTACATGAAATTCCAGAAAGATCCCACAAAATTCTCGAAATTTTCTCAAAACGCTACCAAATTCAAGAAACATCCCACAAAATCTTGACAATTTTCCACACAGTCTAGGGAGAAGCCATCAAAATTCTTCATGTCTCTTCAAAATCCCTCAAAATTCCACAAAGATCCCACAAAATTCCAGAAACATCCCACAAAATTCTATGAATCTTCTCAAAACCCTACCAAATTCCAGAAACATCCCACAAAATCCCTACAATTTTCCACACAATCTAGGAAAAATCTCACAAAATTCCTTATGTCTACTCCATATCCAAAAAAATTCCACAAAATTCCCGAAACATCCCACAAAATTCCCAAAATTTTCTCAAAACCCTTCGAAATTCCAGTAACATCCCGCAAAACCTTGACAACTTTCCACACAGTCTCGGAAAAATCCATCTAAATTCTTCATGTCTCCTCAAAATCCCTCAAAATTCCACAAAGTTCCCACAAAATTCCAGAAACATCCCACAAAATTCTATGAATCTTCTCAAACCCCTACCAAATTCTAGAAACATCCCACAAAATCTCTACAACTTTTCACACAATCTAGGAAAAATCTCACAAAATTCCTTATGTCTACTCCATATCCAAAAAAATTCCACAAAATTCCCGAAACTTCCCACAAAATTGCCAAAATTTTCTCAAAACCCTTCGAAATTCCAGTAACATCCCGCAAAACCTTGACAACTTTCCACACAGTCTAGGAAAAATCAATCAAAATTTCTCATGTCTCATCATCATCCCTCAAAACTCCACAAAATTCCCACAAAATTCCAGAAACATCCCACAAAATTCGTGAAATCTTCTCAAAACCCTAACAAATTCCAGAAACATCCCACAAAATCTTGACAACTTTCCACATAATCTCAGAAAAATCCCTCAAAATTCTTCAGGTCGCTTCAAAATTCCTCAAAATTCCACAAAAATCCAACATAATTCCAGAAACATCCCACAAAATTTGTGAAATCTTCTCAAAACCCTACCATATTCTAGAAACATCCCACAAAATCTTGCGAACTTCCCACATAATCTCGGAAAAATCCCTCAAAATTCTTCAGGTCGCCTCAAAATTCCTCAAAATTCCACAAAAATCCCTCAAAATTCCAGATACATCCCACAAAATCTTGACAACTTCCCCCACAAATTAGGAAAAATGCATCAAAATTCATCAAGTCATGTCAATATTTCACAAAATTCTACAGAAATCCCACAGAATTCCAGAAACATCCCACAAAATCTCCACAAATTGACACAAAATAAGAAAAATCCCTCAAAATTGTTCAAGTCTCCTCAGTATCCCAGAACATTGCAAAGAAATGCCACTAAATTCCAGGTAAATCTTGCAAAATTATTAAAATTTTTTCAAATACCCACGAAAATCCCACAAAATTTCTCAAACATCCCACAAATTGTGATAAACCTTGTGAAAACGCAACAAAATTCCAGAAGCATCACACAAAATTCCCAAAATCTTCTCAAAACTCTTCGAAATTCCAGAAACATCCCACAAAATCTCAACAACTTTCCACACAATCTCGGAAAAATCCATCAAAATGCCTTAAAATCCCACAAAAATAACACAAAATTCCCGAAACATCCCACAAAATCTTGAGAACTTTCCACACAGTCTAGTAAAAATCCATCAAAATTCTTCATGTCTCCTCAAAATCCCTCAAAATTCCACAGAGTTCCCACAAAATTCCAGAAACATCCCACAAAATTCTATGAATCTTCTCAAAACCCTACCATATTAAATAAACATCCCACAAAATCTCTACAACTTTCCACACAATCTAGGAAAAATCTCACAAAATTCCTTATGTCTACTCCATATCCAAAAAAATTCCACAAAATTCCCGAAACATCCCACACAATTCACAAAATCCTCTCGAAACCCTAACAAATTCCAGAAACATCCCACAAAAATCTCGACAACTTTCCACACAATCTAGTAAAAATCCGTCAAAATTCTTCATGTCTCCTCAATATTCCACAAAATTCCTAAAACATCCCCCTAAATTCTCAAAATCTTCTCAAAACCCTACCAAATTCGAGAAACATCCCACAAAATCTTGACAACTTTCCAGACAAACAAGGGAAAATCCATCAAAACTTTTCATGTCTAGTCAATATCCCCCAAAATTTTACAAAATTCCCAAAAAATTCCCAAAATCTTCTCAAAACCCTACCAGCTTCCAGAAACATCCCACAAAATCTTGACAACTTACCACACAATCTAGGAAAAATCCATCAAGATGCCTTAAAATTCCAAAAAAGTCCCACAAAATTCCAGAAACATCCCACAAAATCTTGAGAACTTTCCACATAATCTCTGAAAAATCCCTCAAAATTCTTCAGGTTGCCTCAAAATCCCTCAAAATTCCACAAAATTACATGAAATTCCAGAAAGATCCCACAAAATTCTCGAAATTTTCTCAAAACGCTACCAAATTCAAGAAACATCCCACAAAATCTTGACAATTTTCCACACAGTCTAGGAAAAAGCCATCAAAATTCTTCATGTCTCTTCAAAATCCCTCAAAATTCCACAAAGATCCCACAGAATTCCAGAAACATCCCACAAAATTCTATGAATCGTCTCAAAACCCTACCATATTAAATAAACATCCCACAAAATCTCGACAACTTTCCACACAATCTAGGAAAAATCTCACAAAATTCCTTATGTCTACTCCATATCCAAAAAAATTCCACAAAATTCCCGAAACATCCCACAAAATTGCCAAAATTTTCTCAAAACCCTTCGAAATTCCAGTAACATCCCACAAAACCTTGACAACTTTCCACACAGTCTAGGAAAAATCAATCAAAATTCTTCATGT